>NW_028261389.1:19955260-20157760 GCF_051295495.1 Thamnophis sirtalis
GTCCTTCTGCTAGTCCAGTTTGGTGGTCTGTCTGATTTAGAAAGCTTACATTATCACACAAACCAATGTTCTTGGTCTATCTTCTGCCTTGTTGCCTTTCATCGGCCATCACGTATTGATGGTGCATTATAGAAACCTGCAAGTTACTCAAATGTAATCAAGGTCTTTTTTTAAGAGCTAGGAGCAGAAAGTCTATCTCAGTGACAACTTAATCTTCCTTCCCCGTCCCTTCATTATTGTTGGTTTTTTTACGGCAGCAAAAAAGCTTAGGAATTATATTTTAACTTGATGGTATTATTGACTTGAAAAAGTCATTCATTTGGGCATTTCTAAAGTGGATCAGATTTTGGATGCCCTCCCACCCTCTGGGTTAGGAGCCTCTGGCATCTTCCTCTTCTTAAAAACATGGCTGTATAGAGGCCCCCCAAAAATTATGTTAGGTCTTTTGGAGAGGTACTTTTTGTGAGGAATTTATTTTTAATGTGGATTTTTCAATCCCTGACAGCTCCATATGTTTGTTTCACCAAGGTAAAAATGAAGAATGCCTGCTTTGTGTCTAAAAGTCCTGTTTCACCTCGGTGTCTCTGCCATGCATATTTATTTTCCAGTTCTTAAGGTGCCTAATTCGAAATGGTGAAACAACACAGATGGGTGATTTCATATTCTTTCTCATCAGTAATCCGGTGATCATCTGGAATATCAGATGAGGCTCCATTGTATTGTAATGTGCACACAAATACAGGTGCCTGAACGTAGTTTGAGAGCTGTACATTTTGTCTGTTTTACAATCCCTACCGCTTTAATGGCCATCCATGCAGGATAAAGAGACAAGGCAGAAAGAAATCAAAGTCACTGAGTTTTTTTATTTTAAAAAAAGATGATAAAAGTTCCCACATCCTAACATCGCTGCCACCAGTTAGTGATTAACAACATTTTTCTGCTTGAGTTAGAATGCAATCCACCCATTTCTGAAGTGTCATAAAACAATGGCAGCATAACCCAAGGCCTGTCTCAATTGTGTCACTGCTGAATGGTATTCTCCTGATCTATTTTTGAGCCATCTGTTATCATTTAGAGATTGAGATTGAGATGCTTTATTTGTATGCCACCCTTTTCCCTGGGGGGACTCAGGGCGGCTCACAGCTCAAGGGGAGGGAGGACAAACGAGTCACAAACATAAAAACGATACATCATTAAAAACACAACAGTCATACAATTCGAGTGGGCTTGAAATCTTTAGCCCCAGGCCTGTTGGGACAGCCAGGACTTAAGGGCTACGCGGAAGGCCTGGAGGGTGGTGAGGGTACGAATCTCCACGGGGAGTTCATTCCAGAGGGTCGGAGCAGCCACCGAGAAGGCTCTCCTCCGGGTAGTTGCCAGCCGACATTGGCCGGCTGATGGAATTCGGAGGAGGCCTAATCTATGGGATCGTATCAGCCTAGTGGAGGTAATTGGCAGTAGGCGGTCTCTCAATTTAAATGGTTACCATATTTTTCGGATTATAAGATGCACCGGACTATAAGATGCACCTAAATTTACAGGAGGAAAACAAGAAAAAAATAGTCATTGGCCCTTCACGCATCACATTTTCTCCCTCCCCTGGCCCCCAGAAGCACTCTGCAGTACTCCACATGTTTTTGCCAAAACTGGGCCTGTTTTCACCAGAAACAGGTCCATTTTTGGTCTCCCAAGCCCTCCGCATGTCACATTTTTGCCCTCCCAACCCCCCAGAAGCATTATGCAGTGCATGGTCTGTTTTTGCCAAAAAAATGGCCTGTTCTTGGCCTGTGGAGTGCTTCTGGGGGCCTGGGAGCGCAAAAATGTGATGTGCATAGGGCTTGGGGGCTTTTTAGCTGAAATGGGCCATGTGGAGCATTGCAGAGTGCTTCTGGGGGCTGGAGAGGGTGAAAACATGAGACATGAAGGGTTTGGGAGGTCAAAATTGGCTGTATTCAGTCTATACGACAGACCTACATTTTCACCCACTTTTTTTTAGGGGGGGGGAAGGTGCGTCTTATGCTCTGAAAAATACGGTAATGATGTCTGCATTTGTTGCCCTTTCTCTTCACCCATGACCAATTAGTAGGGAAAATATCCACTAGTCCAGGGTGTCAAACTGGTGGCCCATCACAAGCAGGCCACACCCACCCCAGCTCCATGAAGAGGAAAAGCAACATGATACGTCACGTGACAGCAACGTGATGCTGCAAGTTTGACACCTGTGCCTGTGCACCAGTCTAAGCACTGAAACAGGAATTGAGTGGAGTTGCCTTTGGGACTCTGACTGGACACCCCTAATTTATGTTTTTCCTTGCTAGATTGTATTCCTCTTTTTTTTCATGAGCTCCAGACGATGTTTTAATTCTCAATAGCCTCTAGAATTATCTGAGGTTTGAGATACAGTTATGTGGCTGATGGTAGACAACAACCTGGATCCTTCTTGCCTTGATCCAGCAGCTAAATTATTACACAAATCTGATTTGCGGTTAGCTGCCCCACCTCTCATATTCAGTTTGGGCATCTCCCATATGGAAAAAAAAAAGTGAAATGCATATAGTTCTTCACTTACAACAGTCCATTTCGTTCAAAATACAAGCAGTGAAAAAAAAAATGATTCATGGCCGTTTTTCACACTTATGACCGTGTGATGACAGTATCTCCATGGTCGCATGATCAAAATTCAGGTGCTTGGCAACTGATTCACATTTATGACGGTTGCAGAGTCCCAGGGTTACGTAGTTACCTTTTCCGACCTTCTGACAAGCAAAGTCAATGGGGAAGCTGTTATTAACTTAACAGTTACAATCAGTCAATTAACTACAGTGGTAAGAAAGGTCGTAATATGGGGCAAAACACACGGTGGTGCAGTGGTTGGAGTGCAGTACTGCAGGCTACTTCTGTTGCCTGCCGGCTGCCTGAAATTCAGAAGTTCAAATCTCACCAGGCTCAAGGTTGACTCCACCTTCCATCCATCCGAGGTGGGTAAAATGAGGACCCAGATTGTTGTGTAAGCTGCTTAGAGAGGGCTGTAAAGCGGTATATAAGTCTAAGTGCTATTGCTATTAACAAATGTTTTGCTTAGCAGCATTTTTGGGCTCAATTGTGGTCATAAGTCAAGGACTATCTGTACTAAAAACATTTGAGAAGAAATTAGCCAAGAGAGGAAGGACATCAGTCTTGTCTGATTGTCATAGCAACTAGAGCTGATAAACTATTATAACTGAAATTAACTAGCTGTTGGTGATCTGATCTCTAACTTTATGGTGAGGAAGGTGGAAGTGTTTAAAGCTGGTCAGTAAGAAAAGAAACTTGGTTCCATATCCTTTGATTTGTTTTGAAAGCTGAAATGAGGAAAATTGACTGCTGCATCTAACTCTTGACGATACATTTCAGAAAACTTACAATGGAATACAGGGAGTGGCTGCTTTAAACAACACTCATTTGCAATTACAATAGTGATCAGAAAGTAACTTTGTGACCAATGACACATTTAAAACCTTTGCAGTGTCTCCTCTCAGTCACATGTTTGCAATTGCTGTCAGTTTTAGCATGAATTATCCTGTGCCTGACCCATTTTTCTCCTTCCCCTTACAAGAGATCCTTTCCTGAGCTATTTTTTTCTCAGCAACTCTTCCCTAAAAAGTGCTAATCCAAGCTCAACTCTGCGACCTTAATTCCTCCACTAGAATTCTTTGCTGGTTCCTGCTGCTGCCTGACACTGACAAGACCCTAATCAGTTTCACATTAAAGGCTTTGGTGTTCTTCCTTAAGTAGCTGGGAGTCATGAATGAGCTAGGCAAACTGCAGGTCTTAGCACATCCTTTTGATGTGTATTCCCCATTGTGTTTTTGCTTACTCTCTTGTAATCCCTTCCTCTGCGATGAATATAACTGCAAACATGAATTCCCTTGTTAATAATTATCCTAGCAGTGGGATGAGCATTCCTAAGTGTGGGGTAGTAGGGAAAAAGCACTATAAGATTTGCTCTTATATCTGAGTCACATTTTGGAAATGTCCCCCGTATTTGGGTTCATCCATAGCCATTGGGGCTGTGTCCTTTTGATGCTGTTAAGCAGGGGTGTCAAACTCACACCATCACATCGTCATCACATGACGTATCACAACTTTCCCCCCCTTTGCTAAACTGGGGGTGGGCGTGGCCAGCACATGAGAAATCTGGCCCGCGGGCCATAAGTTTGACACCCGCGCTGTAAAGCAAAGGAAAGCTGAAGTAAAATCATAGGTACACTAGCAATCCTGTGAAATTTCACTTCGTGTTCATTGAATGACCAAGTTGGGGGTCCCAGTTGTAGTTATTAAATGAAACTACCTGCACTGCACCCATGAGCAACTGTAATGTTATGGAAAAGCTTAGTGATGTCCAGGCATGATTCTGCTGTGTGAAAATGTACGTGGGGAGATGGTTTCAATCACCTTGCCAGTATTATTTACATCTGTTAGGTTGTCTACTTAATCATCATTTGACCTTCCTCTAGCCTTTTTTTTTTTTTTTGAAGGATCTCAGATATCAGAAGGCACTGATGCTCCTGCATTTTAAAAAAGAAGGAAAGAAAAAGAAAATGAGGTGGTATTTAAAAGGCTGACACTATAAAAACACTTTTCTTCTGTGGAAAATATTGGAGTCAAAGCACCTCTTAAGCAATTAGCAAAGGATATTGAATTGTTTTCTGAAATCACTCCTTTTTTCTTTAGTCTATCCAACAGCTTTAGTAGCGAATGTATTATCCAGTTCAGAACAGAAGTGGATTCTCTCAGCCAGTTTATTAAACTATTATTTATAGCTTGGAGCTTTATATTTTGTCCAGTGCTTACCTTGCTTTTCTAGCAAATGGATCATGATTTTTGGGGGGTGGGTGGGTGGGTGGATTATGAGACTTGCATATATGAACATATCAAAAATGTTCTTTCCCTTTCCCCATGACCTACTCATTGTGAGTAGGAGGACAATAGGAAAAAAAGAAGTATGTGTAGTATCACATTGCAAATTGGCTGGTTAGCTTCAGGTTACGAATTTGGGTTCGTCACAAAGTAGAACAACGTGTCTGGGGGTTTCTTCATACATCAGGTGTAAGAAATGCACAGGGGTTTAGTTCAAATTTGATCCTTTTTGATGAAAGACATTACAAGAAGCACCAGGTAGTTTGAAACTTGGACTCTCTTGAGTCTCAACCTCTCGGAAAACATTCTCTTGCAATGCATAGCTTGCTTCCTGGGCTTCCATACTATTGAATCACAACTAAGTTTATGAGACCAATTTTGGGTCCTGCAATTTATCTATTGTTTGTATGGTTGTCTCATATTAGTTGATAAAGACAGGCTTTTTTGCTCAGTGAAGTTCAGGAGATGTTCTGTCATTTTCTTTAATATCTGAACATCTAAAGACAGCAGTTGGATTATTCTGAATACGTATCCTAAATATTCACACATTCATATGGGTTGTAACTTTTGGCTGTATCGTTTGTAGATTTATAATATGACATTTGTACATTTTATAAAGCACCATATTGCTTCAGCCTTTCAGGGAAAAATAAATTAGTCAGTCGTGTATCATATCATACGATCATTTTTCAATGTATTTTTTACAATATTTTTATTTATACGTTTTCCTTAATGTACATAAGTATTCAATAAACAGTGTATTGTCTGGATCATTGTACATATAAATAATAACAATAACAACAATAATCTTTACTTGCCGGTATATATAGAAATATTCTTCCCACTTCTAATTTCTACTTTTATTATTTAACCATTGGTAAAACCAATTCCAAGTTAGAAAAATATTCTGTGTCTTTATCCTTTATCTTTAAAGTTAACCTATCTATTTCAGCACACTCTAATATTTTTTTAATTATATTTTCATGAGGAGTTTCCTCATTTTTCCAATGTTGTGCAAATACAATTCTTACTACCGTCAAAATGTGTAATATTAAATGTACATTCCCTTTGTTCTATTTTTCTGGCAAAATACCTAACAAAAATATTTCTGGCTTTAAATCTCTATGTTGCTTTGTCATTTTTTTCTAACCATGTATGTATTTTCATCCAAAATTTGTTTGCCTTTGAGCAAGTCCACCACATATGATAATATGACCCTGGCACCTGGTTGCATTTCCAGCATTTTTGGACATGTTTTTAGACATCTTCGCTAGCCTTGCCAGTTTGAAATGCCACCCGTAGAATATTTTATACAGGTTTTCTGTGTATGTAGTTGCCGTTATCAATTTATAGTTTCTATCCCAATTTTTTTGCCATTTATCTAATTCTATAGTATATCCCAAAAAAATGTTAACATTGTTTATTTCACTTGTTCATCTTCCATTTTAAGACTTAATAAATAACTATATATTTTCTTTATTAGATTTTCATCCACGCCTAATAGTATCTGATCAAGTATTGTTGGCTCTTTATAGAAACCATATATCTTTTTTTATGTTTTCAAGGTGCTACGTGATACTGTTAGTAGAATAAGATAGATGTTGTTTTGCTAGACCAAAATAACTCACAGTTATAGCTTTTCCTCACCACATTTCAATTGTTTAAAGAATCCCAGCACATACTGTTTTGTCTGTGATGGCCCAGGTGCTTGGAACAAAAAGTAAGATAAAATTGATTTGCTTTCCTCTATATCCACCTTTATAGAATTACCATCTAATTAACTTGGGCATTTCTGGGGTCTTCGTTTCCCAGGTTGATGTTTTCAATTGCTGGGCTGTTTCTCCAAAGCAAAACAACACAGAATTTCAATCATAGACCATAATTGGTCTATGGTAGTTTCAATACCCTTATAGGATTATTTTAGGGTAACTAACAGAACACCTCCTAACTAAGTATTTGGGTTGGCACAAAAGTGTATTTTAGCTGTTTAGTTCACTGATATATTCAGGAAAGAAGCTAAAATAAGCTCTTTTCTGGGAAATTATCACCAGAAAATATTGAATTTGCTGTGGAACAGTGTCCCATTGAAGTGAGGTCAGCTCAGAGGTGGGTTGCAGGTGGTACACCCAAGTATGGGCATACTGGTGCCTTCCCAGAGCACTGGGTACCATTCCAGTATGGTGCTCCGGAGGGCCCACCTGCTCGCCCACTGTCCATACCTGTATTTGAACTCTTTGGCGCTGCCGTGCACACCGTGTAAAGCACCTTCGCAATGCTCCGCCGAGTAGCTGGAGCATTGCGGAGGCTCACAGAGGCGTCGCTGGAGCGTAGGAAGCATGCACACACTGCCCGTGTGTGCGTACGTACTGCGCACATTCATGTGTTGGATGCCAGGCCCCATTGCACCATACCAGTTGCAACTGGATCCGGAACCTACCATTGGGTCAGCTCCATCTCTTTTGATATTCTGGCCTGGCTATGTCATCAGGTTTGGGGGTCTCAGACAGTGGTGGGATTCAAATTTTTTACTACTGGTTCTGTGGGCATGGCTTGATGGGCATGGTGTGACTTTCTCAGTGTGTCTTTGTGGGCATGGCAGGGGAAGGATACTGCAAAATTCCCATTCCCTCCCCACTCCTGGGGGAAGGATACTGCAAAATCCCCATTCCCTCACCACCCACTAACCTGATTTCCAGCTCTGTTCTCCTGTTCAGGGCAACAAAAGAAGATCAGCTGGGAGGCAGGGTGGGGGGCAGCCTATTTGCCAGTTCTCTGAACTACTCAAATTCCCACTACCGGTTCTCCAGAACCTGTCAGAACTGGCTGAATCCCACCTCTGGTCTCAGAGTACCGGTGCGATCTTGAGATGACTCCCTTGCTAATCGAATCTTTTGTGTGGTTTATTCTTTTTAAACATGTTAATAATGACTGGGGCTTTTTTATTTTTTATTTGACATTTTATATCTTTCTTGTATGCTATCCGGAGTCACTGCTTGTTAAATGGGTGGCCATTATGAATTTGATAAACAGATAATACCTGGCCCTTATCATTTATTTATGTTTCTTCCTTCCCCCTTTTAGGACACTGTTTTAATTAGATCACCGTATTTATTTATTTATTTATTTTGGCCTATCCTTGTAAGTAAATAAGAGCCGAGGTGGCGCAGTGGTTAGGGTGCAGTACTGCAGGCCATTTCAGCTGACTGCTATCTGCAGTTCAGCAGTTCAAATCTCACCGGCTCAAGGTTGACTCAGCCTTCCATCCTTCCGAGGTGGGTAAAATGAGGACCCAGACTGTGGGGGCAATATGCTGACTCTGTAAACCGCTTAGAGAGGGCGGAAAGCCCTATGAAGCGGTATATAAGTCTAACTGCTATTGCTATTGCTATTGCTAAATAAGAGGATATCAGCTTGCATGATGATGTTTCTGAGAATATTGGTGAATTCCGAGGGTGTAAATATTTCTCTGAGTCACAAGCAGACATTTGCCACTAACAACATAACAAAAGAGTTTTACATGAGGGCTTTGTGTGGTTATTTCCTAATGGGAACTAGATTGCTGCTTTCCTTTTGTTGGGGAATAGTGTTGTGTTGTGTTATTTTTTTTAAGAAAAAAATGTGTCAGAATAATGTTGCTGTGGATATTGCCCCATCTGAAGCATTAGTTTCACTGGCTTCTCATTGTGAAGAGCCATTTTTATATAAGCACTCATGAACTTCATAAGCACAATGTGATCTGAAGCATTTCTGAGTGGTTTTTTTAGCGTTTGAAAAATTGTAGAATTGATCAAGAGTTCACAGAAGCAAAATGTAGCAGTGGTAATAAAATCTGAAGGAAAAAAAATAGAATAATGAATAAATGAGTGACATTTGTAGAAATTAAAATTATATCCATCAAATTTTAATATAGAACTAGCTCAATCCTTTTAACATATTATTAAATCTAGCGCTACAAAGCTATCTAGAGCTCAATTTCCACACTTTTAGTGCAATTTATTATTTAAACGCAATGATCTAATTTCTAAAAACTTGATTGGATATTTCCCATGACCTGAGCTTTCATAAACTGTTACAGGTCATCCTCAACTTACAGCAGTTCATTTAGTGACAAGGCAAAGTTACAACGGCATTAGAAAAGTGACTTATGAACATTTTTCACACTTACAACCATTTTGCCATCCCCATGGTCAATGATCAAAATTCAAGTGCTTGGCAACTGTCTCATATTTATGATGGTTCCAATGTCCTGGGATCACGTGATTTTGGCGACCACCTTATGAGCAAAGTCAATGGGGAAACCAGATCCAATTAATCACTGTGTTACTAATTTATCAACTAAAGTGATTCACTTAACAATATACAATCTCTACTTTAATTGAGACTGTCCACCCTGCTGCTGGGCATCCTCTTTCTTGTGGCCAGAAAGGTCGTAAAATGGAATGAAATTCACTTAACAAATGTTTCACTTAGCAACAGAAATTTTGGGCTCAATTGTGGTTATAAATTGAAGATTACCTGTATACCTTCATTATAACGGGTAGAAACTCAGAGAGCCGAAGTGGCACAGTGGTTAAATGCAGCACTGCAGGCTACTTCAGCTGACTGCAGTTCTGCAGTTCGGCTGTTCAAATCTCACCGGCTCAGGGTTGACTCAGCCTTCCATCCTTCCGTGGTGGGTAAAATGAGGACCCGGATTGTTGTTGGGGGCAATATGCTGACTCTGTAAACTGCTTAGAGAGGGCTGAAAGCCCTATGAAGTGGTATATAAGTCTAACTGCTATTGCTTTTGCTATATGCTAAAGGCTGATGCCATACACTAAATAAATAAATAATCCTAGACTGAAAATGGGGATTCTAAAAACAACTGTATATGGAGATCAATGTTCTCGTATTTACTTTTTCTGTGCCTCAAAAGAATTCCATCCATTTACTGTTTTGTTTCTCATCTCCCGCCCTCCCAAAAAAGTGTAGACTTCTGAACACACACTCTTAACTGCTTAGTAGATTATGATTTATCTTTCATCATTGCGTCCTTGCAATGTGAGTGAATCAGAGCTCAATTCCTCCTCTCTCCTCTCTAAAATATACACATATTTTGAGGAGCTCGACCTGGGCGTATGTGTGTGCGGGGAGGGGGAGGAGATCTACTACAGATTGGAAGCAGGGGAAAAATGGGAGATCTGTAGAATGATCTCAGCTTCATTAAAAAGACCGCTGAAACAGGTTATTGCCTGTCATACAATGTTTTTATTTTGCAGAGTGATGGCTAGCAGAGGTTTTGGGCTCACAATAAAAGCAAATCTCTTCTTCTTCTTTCCTGCCTACCCCACATTTTATTTATACCTTTCATTAAGAAACAAATGATAGATTACATTCCCTCCCCTGCTGAAGGATTATTCCACTTTTCAAAGTTGTGGTTGGAGAGAAACAGCAAGAGTCTTCTAGGTTCAGGTGAAGCTCTGATTGTCCGTTTCTCCTACCATCTTCTCCTTCAATCTGGAACTGAAGGAGAAGATGGTAGGGATTATTTTAGGAATAATCTTCATGGCACCCTGTTGCAAGCCAGTTTGGAGTGTGGTTGAAAAGAGATTGACAGAAGCTGAGTCAAAAATGAATGAGGTCAATTTCAACCATCCCATTTTTCAAATATCCCCTTTTCTCAATCTTCTCGCTCTTTCTCTCAATCTCTTTGTCTCTAAGTGCTAATGGCTCTAGGCAAGTTTGGTTAATAAGGGAAAAACTGAAAGTAGAACTACTCAAATAGTGATCAAATAACCTATCCAGGTGGCTAATGGAGGACAACAGACTGCATATGCAAACTGTGTAGTTACAGTGAGATTATTTTAGCTATCTCCATAGCAATAATTTCTAAATGCTTTTATATATAAAGTGGCTGTGTGTGTGTGTGTGTGTGTGTTTGTATGTTCTAGCATAACTCTGGAACACCTTCAGCAATTTCAACCAAACTTGGTACACAGATGACTTACTCTCTGGAAACAAATACTGTCGGGTAAGACACCCCTAACACCCCTCGGGGGGGGGGGTATGTTCTGTTAAGATACAACCTGTTGTGACTTAAAATGGCTTATACTGTACTGCCTTAAAATGAATTCTACTGTACAGTGCAGTGGAGTTGCCATGGTAACAGCTTCACAATACTCCACAAGGGGGCTCCCTCTGGTAAGAGGGAAAATCCAACATTAGAAATTACGCTTCTGGGGGCACAGGGAAAACATTTTTTACTAATTTAATTGTCACCGAAATCAGGGCTCAGGGAGAAGTTGCTCTTGTAGGCTTCTCAGTACTCCACAAGGGGGCTTCCTCTGGTAAGGGGGGGAATCCAACATTTGTTGTGGACATTTTCCCCCTATAAATACCCAGGCAACACTGGGTTATCAGGTAATAGGCATATAAAACAGCCCCCCTAAACTTGCACTTTCTTAGCTTACTAGTGTATTTTAGCGGGGAGGGGGGCACTTTTTAATGATTGACCTATAACTATTATTATAAAGAAAAAATCTGTTTCAAACTACATGGGCCATGTAAGGCACTAGCTGTTGGCTTAGATATACTAGGTTTTCTTCTGAATGACACTTTCTTTAGCTTTCTTTGGCTGTAATGGTTCATACACGTAAATAAAAATGATATTATTTGATTGAAAGTATTTGAGCATCCCTTTGCCCAAGGAACTGAGAAGAGCTAAATAACTGAGGTCTCATGATGAGATCTAATGAGGGATGTGGTGTTTCAGTGGCTAAGACGCTGAGCTTGTCGATCAGAAAAGGTTGGCAGTTTGGCGGTTCAAATCCCTAGTGCCGCATAATGGAGTGAGCTCCCATTGCTTGTCCCAGCTTCTGCCAACTTAGCAGTTCGAAAGGATGTAAAAATGCAAGTGGAAAAATAGGAACCACCTTTGGTGGGAAGGTAAGAGCACTCTGTGCACCTTCGACATTTAGTCATGCTGGCCACATGACCACGGAGATGTCTTTGGACAGTGCCGGCTCTTTGGCTTTGAATTGGAGATGAGCAATGCCCCCTAGAGTCAGGAATGACTAGCACATATGTGTGAAGGGAACCTTTACCTTTACCTTTTACATGATGGTTAGGTGTCAACTAGTCGTGTGAATTGTACCCTATAAGAGAAACAATGAAAAGTGCTTTTTTGACTTTTGAGTACTCTTTGGTTCCTGGAATGTTTTATATATTAGCTGTTAATAAAGATTGCATTTTTCCAGCCATAAGTTTCAAGTCCTTTGACCTGCTGTCATTTAGTCTCTATTCCAGTTGGATTCCTATGTCCCTTTCTTGCACCATAGGGTTTCCCCATGCACATAGCACATGCATGTGTCATTGATTATGTGCCATCAAGTTGTTTTCAACTCTTAATGACTACATAAATAGGTTTTCTCCATGGTGATTATTTTCTCCTTCATCTGACGTCTTCCGATGATGTCTCCATCAGCATTGTGCCCCAGTGTCACAGTGGTGAGAATGCAGTATTGCGGCATACTTCTGCTGCCTGCAATTTGGCAGATTGAATCTCCCCAGGCTCAAGGTTGACTCAGCCTTCCATCTTTCCAAGGTGGGTAAAATGAGGACCCAGATTGTTGGGGGCAGTAAAACTGCTTAGAGTGGGCTGCAAAAGTACTGTGAAGCAGTATATAAATCTAAGTGCTATTGCTATTGCTAACTGAGTTTGTCCATCTTGCTGCTTGTTGCCCTCTTCTTCTTTTTCATGTTGCATGCATCATGCCCACATTTAAGGTCATAGAAGTATTCTAAAATTGCAAAACAAAATATTAAATATGGAAGGAACAATCTGGAATTGGATAGGATAGAGCTTAACATGTGAATTATTACTCTGAACAACTCTTAAGACATCTGGTATATACATATCACATAAACATACAGAGAGATTCTCATATAGCACTATTTACCATTCTTAGAAGACCTGGTATATACATACAATATAAACATACAGAGAGATTCTCACATGGCACTAAGTAAATTTTGTTTACCTCTTCTCTCACTTTGTCCAAAAAGTCCATCTACAATGACATTTTCATTTATCAAAACGAAGCAGCTTTTCTGTATTGTTGATTTTCTTCAGGTTGTAAACCTAGAAACATTACCATTTCTTTTTCAATCTGTCTTCCTGGCCTTTTGCTATCTTCCCAGAAGGTACCTAATTCATTTATAACGGGATGAGTTTCTGTGTATTTTGTTTCTGGAAAAATCCTCCAGTTTCAATATCAGGTAATATCAGAACTGGAAGAATTCAGTATTAACAAGATTTATCTAGTGAACAAAAGATAATTTGTTTTTGTATTTCCCATCTCTAAAACTCAACCCCAAAGATATCCATTATAGGATAGGATAGGATGGGATAAGTTTATTGGTTAAGTGTGATTGGGCACACAAGGAATTGGTCTTCAGTACATAGGTTCTTAGTGTACATAAAAGCTATAAGTGATAAATCATAAGTGATAAATCATAAGTGATAAAAAAGTGATTAAGTGATAAGTGATAAAAGAAGGCAGATGTAAGCAGAGGCTGATCTGACTTTATGTAAATTGATTTTGTTCATGTGTTCAATTCCTCTTTGCCAAATTTCCTCATTTTTAATAATAGCTAATATAGTGAAAAGATGAGAATGTTTGGGAGCAAAAGAAACCAACTAGCACATTTTCCCAGTTTACAATAACTACTGGAAATGCCTTTGCCATCCTACCTTTTTATTGCATGCCTCAGAAACCTTGCAAACTAACCCATGAAATTTAGTTACTTGTGATGTTCATAGCAATGATCATGGTTAATGGTTTTGGGATAGTCATTGTGCAATGAGTGCTGAAATTTCATAAACATCTGAATTAAGGACTCAATGCATGGATATAATTGAAAGCCAGCCAGTGTGACCTATCCTAGAAAGCATGTAAAGAAGATTAGAGAACTGGGGGCTAAAATATGAAGAAGAATTGCAGGAACTGGGTATGTCTAGTCTAGTCCAATGAAGAGAGGGACTAGGGTTGACACAATAAGTCTACCAATATCTATGGGCTGTCATAAAGAAAAGGGGGACAATCTATTCTTCAAAGCCCCTGAAGGTAGGACAAGAAGCAATGGATTGAAATTTATCAAAGAGAGCTCAAACACAGAGTTAAGGAGAAATTTCCTGACACCTAAGAACAAATAATCAGTGGAACAGCTTGTCTTCAGAAGTTATGGGAGGATTTTCAGCCTCTAATTGAAATATATATTTACACACAGCCTATGTTAAGTCTCTTAGGGTCTCCACAACTCCCTACATTACCTGTGGTCCTTACCTGAGACTCCATCTGTTTAACAACCCATGAGATTGCTTAATGACTGCAATTGGAAGTGCTGGAATTGTGGTGGTTAATGACTACAACTGGGAATGCTGGAATTGTGGCGGTTGAGTGACACATTAAGATAACATTTTGCTTATAGTTTGTTTCACTCAATGACTGAGGATTTGGTCCAACTATAGTAGTGTTGAGAATTACCTATATTCCCAGCTATTAAGAAGCTTGATTTTTGAGAATAATTCCTTTCTTCTTCAAACAATAGTGTACATTTTTTCCCCTTTCAGTTGATGCCAAAAAAAGAAAAGAAGCATTTATGGCTTCAAGTTGTGTTTTGGGTATAATGCATATATAGACATATGTGTGGGTAGATGCATATGCCTATTCCTATATGCATAAAAATATCCCAGTTTTATATCCCCAGGCAAATAATCTACATTGCTCTGAGTTTTTTCTTCTTTTGGTTAATCTGCATTCTGGAAATTCACTTTGTTGAGCCCGTGTCATTTTGACTTTTATTGGCCTTTTCTGTGCAAGCATCTTTGATTTTAAAAATGTTCCAGAGCACATTTGTTCTGCCTTCTGTTGACTGAAATTAAAACAGTAAGAACAGATAGAGTTGGACATGAAACAGGCCACCTGCAAAGAGAAGGATGGACTGGGGTAGAACATGGATTTTGGACAATAATTGTTTCTGAAACAGCTCATGTCAATTGGAAAAGGGAGGTCCTATCTTGAGGCTCGCAATCTAAAAATATAGATTTATTTATTTAGCATATGGTGATTTCACAATTAGCCAGGAGATTACAGGATTAGTACAAAGTAGTTATTTAGTTGCTGAAGAGTGCAAGTCCATTTAGTTCACATTCGCATGCTTATTCCTGGTGCAGGCGAACTATCTCTACACCAGAAGATGTGTAGCATCCTGTGGCATCATCTGGAGCCCTCTCTCACCACCCATGTCACCTTCTAGTTGGGTGTCATATCTGGACAGGTCTGACACTGGCAGAAGTCTGACTGTCTACATGAAATGCCACCAACTTTCCCATCAAAGTGGTACCTAATTATCTACTTGCAGAAGCTGAGGCAATTGACGGGAGTGCACTCTGCCACATGGTGCTAGGACTTGAACCACAGGAGCACAGACCTTCTCCAGCATCATTAAGCCACTGAGCCATAGCACCTCTTCTAAAAAGGTAGAACATACAAGGGAAAGAACAGAAAATATAGTGCGAAATGAAGCTTTTAAGGTCAGGCAGGCATAACATGCATTTCGAAGCAATTAATTATGCCTTCTAACTGCTAAAACATCTTTAGTGGCTCTCATATCATCCATTATTAATGCTAGGTTAGTGAGAACATAGTAATGATAGGCTGTTGAAAACATATTGTTCACTATTAATATGAAGCTGTTTTTTAAAAAAGAAATAGTAAAAAAGAAATTATGTTCCATCTTCCTATCACAGAGCAGGATCAAAGTGGGTGACAGCTTCAAGAAAATAAGCTTGGACTAAAAGTTCAGGAAATACTTTTTAGCAATATGAAAGTGTTAATTGGCGGAACATTCTTCCATATCAAGGGAGGTTTATTGTACTAGAGAAGTGGGATGGTTATCTCTTAGAACTGTACCAGTAGACTCTAGAGCAGATGATCTTTAAAAGTCCTTCCTTTGGGGTTCTATGAATAAACAGTGAGCAATTATGGTTTGATCACGAGTCTTGTTTTTGTTTTAACCAAGTGAGAGGGCTGGGAATGAATCAAGTCGGAGAAAACTTCTGTTAACTGTAGATGTTGCCAAATTTTTACTTCCAACATCACTCATTCATTAGCCATATTGCTCGAAGTTTCTAGAAGATGTACTTCAACAACAGATAGAGTTCCAAAGATACTATTTCCTCCAGTAGAATAACAAGGGGAAGCCCCCTCAAATATCCATCTCTCTTTTTTAAAAACAAAAACAGAGCATAGTTTTGTTTCAAAAGGATTCTAGTAATATGTAAAAATCCAGTTGTGGTCTTTTGGGAATTAACTTACGATCTGTTTTGGACTTTTGTCAAGGCTGGGTTGCTCAGGGATGCTATGTGAAATTCACCAGGTTATTTGTTATGCTACTGGTAGATTCAAATAAGGCTACTAGATTTTAATTTTCAAAAGAAGAATAGTCTGTTTGTTATGTACAATATGATGCAAAAACTATTTTGTTCCTTTTTGCATTAATGTCCTGCTTTTTCCCTGAGAGCTCAGTCTACATTATTTAGGTTTTAGTCAGCTAAAAAATTCACATGACTTCTGATAGACAAATAACCACAGTGAGTCTAAAAACATACCCTGGAAATTCTAATTTATTTCCTTCTTAATAATGACTTGGTGTACACCTATACTAAAAGTGGTCTTGGCTTCAATTATTTTCATTATTAAATGCTGTTTTTGTCTTGTTACTTACCACCCAAACTATAGACATTTTTTCTTCCTGTTTAAAGGGAAATGAGTAAAAACTGTTACTAGAAAATTGTAATTTATAATATTCTTATTTGACCAGCTTACCTATTGCCTTCTGGAAGGTCTCAACCCTCATTTATTTATTTAATGAATAGTATCTACAGAGGTCATGCAATCACTGATGTACGATATTACTAAAACTCATTGTACATAGAAAAACAAATATAAATTTAAATAAAACAATCCTCATGAATTCTTCAGACAATATTACTTCCAGCCTTAGAATTTTGGAGTTATGATCCTAATACATTTGGAAAGCATAGTCTGAGAATCATTACCATGTTATAAAATAGCCCTCCTAATACTATCCATGTTATAACTCACAATTCATTGCATTCATGAAATGCTAGTGTTTGTAGCAAGATGTTGTGAATAGGTTGCTATAACAGCTACCATTGTTTGTATGGCTTTTAAATGTATTCTAGTTTTCTCTGCCCTTTATCTTGGCTCAATTGGGAGTTCCCTGCATTCTTCTGTCTCTTCTGAGCTATGTAGTCTAATCAGGAGGTTCTTCTAGTCTGGGGAAATCTGAGAACTGAAGTCTACCCATCTTAAAGCTGCCAAGGTTGAGAAAGACTGTTTGAAGCCATCCTGATGCCATTAGCTGTATATGGGGAATGGAAAAGTTATATTCAAGTTCGCTGGAGGAAGAATTGTTCTGAATTCTTAGATGTTTAAAAAAGAAACAAAGGAGGAAAAATGAGCTGAAGCCTTTCTCTAAAAAATTTACATTTTTCCCTACTAAATTACAATGGCTTTCACTTAATTTTGAATGTTAGGTTGCAATTCAGCATGTATTTTCTTAGGATGTTATTTTTGATACATCCTATAGGTATGGTATGCATTATATTATAAAATGTGCAAATTTATTTATTTATTTATTTGTCAAATTGATATAACCACCCATCTCACAGAAAGTGACTCTGGGTGGTGTAAAGCTATCAATAAAAACCATAATATAAAAGCAATTGTTATAAAAACAGTCAATATAAACATATAGACAATCATTATTAAAAAATAAAATGTATTACAGCTTTAATGATTTGATAGTTATTTAATCAGTAAATAATTTAAGATTGACTGATTGAATTAATAATTATTGTAGCTATTAAGAGATCACACTCTAATTTGAAGGGAGAAAATATTAAATACATGATATTAAATTTGAATTAAATATAAACATGAATGCAACCAAATTAGCTTTTTGTCCTAGCTATTCTTTTAGTAGGACCCGTAGCCTCCTATCAAAGGTTTAGAAGTTTCCAAACAATAAGTGTGATTGACAAAGCTTTGCTCTTTCTCCTTATACAGATGTCCCAAAATAGTTCATCATTGGCTTGTCTAGGATCCACTATCCCAGCTATAATCTAGAGTGATTGTCTAAACGGAGAATTACTGTTTCACAGGCCATCAAAATATCACTGTTTAATGGACTCATTGAGTATTGAGCTAAAAGACAATCTCTTAGGCCTTTATGGTGTATATCCTATTAAACTCAGAGGAATGATAGGAATAGCACTTATATACTGCTTCATAGTGCTTCACATCCCTCTCTAAGTGGTTTCACAGAGTCAGCATATTGCCCTCAGCAATCTGGATACTCATGTTACCGACCTCAGAAGGATGGAAGGCTGAGTCAACTTTGATGAGATGGAGATCAGACTCCTGACAGTGAGCTGACTTAGCCTTCAATACTGCATTCTAACCATTGCCCCACCTCAGGTCCTTCTCTATTGATCTTCTCTTTTCTTTTCACAATACCCATTTATACTGAAGTTATTAAAATTCTAAAGAAAGCTCAAATTGACAGCCAAATAATACGTAAATTAAGAATGGCTAATCAATCTATATTTAGTCATATCACTTTCACATGAGTATACTAAACAAATCTGTTCTCTTCCAGTTTGCCCATTTTAACATGATGCAGAAATATTGATGTATGGATAGCTAAATTCTCATCTGAGTGGTGTGAATGAGATCAGATCACATTGGCAATACTCCTATTTGTGAGGGGGAGGCCGAAACCTACTGCTGTGTGAAAAATAACCGTGGAACTGTGCTATCATCTGGGCACATTTGAGTAGCCCGTTCCCATCATAGCTGCCAGCACATGAATGAGATGTCCTATTTCATTTTTCTTCCCATCTGTCTTTCCCTCAGTGATGTGCAATTCTAAAAGCAAGAATTGTCTGATTTTTATTATGGATGCATGGCATTCTTACATTGTGCTTTTGGAAAGTAATTGTGAGGTGGAAGATAATCTTAAGCAATCACACAGTTGTGTTCAGGGAACGCTAAGATCTACAGGTATAATAAGCAAGTGATACTATACTGTTTCATAACTTCTGACATCCCTACAATGCATTACCCAATGCATTGCACTGGTTATCCCAAATGTAAACACTATATTTGACAGCTAATCCTTCTTATACCTGTATAAAGCCATTTCTTTCAGACCAGTTTCAGCACTCATATGCTTATCATTCCTTTAGGCTACATTTAAGTTTCACAACTTTTGTTTTTCCAAAACAAGGTGTGAGTGTTTTAATTAGTAGTCACTAAAGCCTATGAAAGAGCACTTTCTACTCATCAGTTAGAAGCTGTCTGAAGATAGATAGATAGATATAGATAGATGATAGATAGATAGATAGATAGATAGATAGATAGATAGATAGATGATAGAAAAAAAGAAAGAATTCTTTATTGGTCAAGTGTGATTGGACACACAAGGAATTTGTCTTGTACATAAAAAGCATACATAAAAAGAAAAGATACATTCATCACGAATCATAAGGTACAACACTTAATGATAATTATAGGGTACAAATAAGCAGTGAAATCATACTAGGAAACAATCAATATAAATCATAAGGATACAAGCAACGAAGTTACAGTAGTACAGTCATAAGTGGGAGGAGATGGGTGATAGGAATGATGAGAAGGTTAATAGTAATGCAAACTTAGTGAATAGTTTGACAGTGTTGTGGGAATCATTTGTTTAGCAGAGTGATGGCATTAGGGAAAAACTGTCCTTGTGTCTAGTTGTTCTGGTGTGCAGTGCTCTATAGTGTCGTTTTGAGAGTAGGAGTTGAAACAATTTATGTCCAGGATACGAGGGGTCTGTAAATATTTTCACTGCCCTCTTTTTGACTCATGCAGTGTACAGGTCCTCAATGGAAGGCAGGTTGGTTTTTAGTAATTGGTTTTTTTTTTTTGTTTTTTTTTGCAGTTCTAATTGTCCTCTGAAGTCTGTGTATGTCTTGTTGGGTTGCAGAACCAAACAAGACAGTTATAGAGGTGCAGATGACAGACTCAATAATTCCTCGGTAAAACTGTATCAGCAGATCCCTGGGCAGTTTGAGTTGGCACAGAAAGAACATTCTTTGTTGTGCTTTTTTGATGATATTTTTGAAGTTAGGTGTCCATTTTAGGTCTTGAGATATTATAGAACCTAGAAATGTGAAGGTCTTTCAATTTGAAGCTGACTAGGTTCATATATTGTGCCTTTATGTTGTTCAGTTCAGTGCAGTCAACCTGTGGTCCGTAGACCCCTGGGAGAACCACAATGTCATCATAGGGGGCCTATGAAGGCTTGAAGAAATATTATGATTTAAATCTTGAGTTAAGTCTTGGTGGTCCATGACCATGGTCTGTGCATACAAAAGGTATTTAAAGGAGGTCCATGGTGAAGAAAAAAAGTTGAGAGCCACTGGTTTAGTGTGTAGCCATTGTAGAGCATAGTTTATTTCTTAGTGTGATATGTGAACCCCCAAATCAAAAAATGTCATGGTGAACAAGCCATGGTTAAACAAAGACTATGTCAACCAGCTCCAAAATATTGTCCTTACAGATGGGCAGCATGTCTCCATAAAATTAAGTGATTTTTTTTTCTTGAGCCCTATCAAGTTCTTCTCTGCACTACAAATATGATATTTGTAGGGAAGAGTCAGTACATCAAGGCAGGAAATGCGTAAATTATGAGAGAATGGCTTACGAGCAGACTATGCAATATTTTGGAAAATATTCGCAGTCTCTTGGATCATTTGGACCACCCTGAAGTTCTTGCTGTTGTTTTCGTTGCACCACTGAAATCTCTGCAATGCAGTGTTCTAGTCAAACAACACATCCTTGCAGTAACACTTGGTGAGGTACAGCTTTTGGAAATATGTTTCAGCTGAGTTGTCTTTATTTTTGTCCCAGGGCATATATAGTGCTCACTGGAGATTATGCTTAGACAGATTTTATTTTCATATTTCTCTTTTTATTGTGTGTGTGTGTGTGTGTGTGTGTGTATGTGTGTTTTAAGGAATCTCTTGACTTCTCTCTTGACATTCGATAGGATGTCCTGTCAAATGTGCTAAGTTGCACATGCTGTTCTCACGGGACACAAACCAAATCTCTCTGGCTGCAGTGCCAATTTTAGGTTCTGACATTTGTGATCTTGTGCTTAATATACCCATAACACAGTCAAATTGGCAAAAGAAATCACCTCCGACCTGGCCTTGCTCTTATTTGTCACGCAAAACTACCACTTTGCATCCTTTCTTTGCTCATTAAAAACATTAGCTCCTTCCCCACCAATAAGTAAACAATCAGCTTTATTTTTGACAAGGTCCCTTGAAGCAAAGTTTCTTTAGTCAGCTTCTGATAGAGGGAAACACCACATGAATTAGTTTTAGCACTTGTTTTAAGAAAATAGAAAGAAAATCTCTTTCATAAAATGTGGATGAGGGCATTCAAATTAACAAATGTATGAACTCTGGGAAACTGTTTTTCTGGAGGTTTGCAGAAATATTTTAGAAAGATAAAGAGCACATTTGCACAGAAGTACTTTGCTTTGATTGTATTACAATTTAGGTTCATAAACATATACTTAAGACAATAATCTCTTCTGATTGCTTAGGTTTTTAACATAGTTTGGGGAAGGTAATTACATAGTAAAGCTGAACATGTTAGATTAAATTTCTCAACAATTCCCCAACTGCTGCATCTTCAATTACAAATGCAGCAACCAAAAGCTCGAAATTTGTTTATGTTGATTTTCCCTCTGAAGTGGCAATTCTGCAGACTTTGTAGATGGTGAAAAACAGGAATGCTTGCTTTTTAAGCACCCACAATTAAATACCTACACACACACACACACACACACACACACACACACACACACACACACACACACACTTCAAATCTTTTGAGCATTTGCCATATTTTGACAATATTACCCGCAATGTGCTAAAAGTGACAGGGTTTTTTTTGTTTTGTTTTGTTTTACTATTTTTACACTTACTATGCAGAGGAGGTATTCAGCAGATTCTGACCAGTTCTGGAGAACCAGTAGCGGAAATTTTGAATAGTTTGGATAATTGGTAAATACCACCTCTGACTGGCCCCGCCCCCATCTATTATCTACCTCCCGAGTCCCAGCTGATTGGGAGGGAATGGGGATTTTGCACTAATCTTCTCCTGTCATGCCCACCAAGCCACACCCACCAAGCCATGCCATGCCCACCAAGCCACACCTACCAAGCCATGCCATGCCCACCAAGCTACACCCACAGAACTGATAGTAAAAGTTTTTGAATCCCATCACTGTTAATATGCTAAGATGTAAAGATAAGCACTAAGGTTTATAAAACATATCCTGCTAATCTAATGAACGGTGGTTGGTTAGTTTGTTTGTTTATTAAAAAAGAGAGGCCATGTTTAAGTATGGCATGCAAATCCAGTCTTTGAGTACTTGTTATGACTCATTATAGGAAGGCCGAAGGGGCTTTTTTTCAAGAGGCAATTGGACTTTCTGGTTTTTCTTTGAGGACGTTTCACTTCTCATCCAAAAAGCTTCTTCAGCTTTGACTGGATGGTGGGGAATAGAAGGGATTTATACTCAAAATATTTATAGCATCTTCAAGGAAAAGCCAAAAAGTCCAATTGCCTTTTGAAAAAGCACCTTTCAGACAAACATGACCTGGAAGACAGAGAATCTCCAAAGACATTATAAGAAGTATTATATAAATATAAAATTTCTTAATCATCCAAAGGTTAAAAAAGAAAGAATATGATATGGATTAAGATCACTTACATGTCTGAATGGCAAAGGTGGTCTATGTTATTATATCTTTATGAGTTGTTGTGGCCTGCCAGCAAAGATGGCAGCAGATTCGGACAGTGAGGAGGTTGTGGAGGAACATGGGCCAGTCCTGGAGTCTGGGGAAGGCTCTGATGAGGGCTCTGTGTTGGAGGCAGAGAGAGGGCCAGAGCCATATGTTAGTTATCAGCTGCTTCAGAGTCAGACATCAGTGAGGCAGATAAATAACTGGAGCCTGTTCCTAATGTGCACATGCACAGAGTTGCCAGACAAAGGGAACAGCTAAAGAACAAGGGTCCACTTGGGAGTAAGGTGACAAGTGGACAATGAATGGCCCCTCCCAGAGGAAATAAAAGAGGTGTGAAAGGGGAGTGGAGTTTGCAAGATACAATTAGTTCACTTAATTGGTTCATGAATCTGTAAGACTCCTTGCCATATTTTGCAGATATTGGGGTGGCAGCTCTCCAAGACAGATAAGGACTGTGACTGTAAATCCACCCTTGAAAGACTTTGTTGGATGTGAATGAGAAGAATTCACAGTAAATTAATAAAAGGGATTTTTGTCAGGACCAGGAGCCTGCTTCATGCTCTTGGGAAGCCTAAGTCAGAACATAAGTGGTTCAGGTATGAGTGGCCCTAGAGAAACCCCCTTGTTTGTAGTCCACTCATGGGCTTAGAAGTTCACTAAATGACTTCAAGTCATTTCTCCCACCCCCAGCCTATTTCACAAGACTTTTACTGTCAGAAGGAAGGACACCATGCATTTTGCCTTGAACTCTTAAAATGAAAAATCAGGATATAAATCTAATAAATAATGCAGAACCGCAGTGTTTTGAGCACTGCTTGAATCAGATTGCTTTGTTATGCTGCACAAGTGATTTGGCATCTCGCATTGAGGGTGAAGAGCAGATGGAGGCAAAAAATGATTTTTATGAGCAAGCTGTCTTTTTCCATGGTAGATATTGAGGTCTAATGGGTATTCACCCCTTCAGCTAACAGTTGCTAGAAGGACATGTTGTCATGAGAGGATCACATCCATTTCCTTCACAAATGATTCTACTTTGATAGCTCAAGGTTTTATATTTGATGGTTATCTACTTCTTGCCACCAACTCAGAAAGACACTAAAGCACGTGCTCCTAATTCAGAATAGAAGGAATAATGAAGGGATTATAATGGAGGCCCACCTGCCAAGTAAACTATCAGAGTGGGATGCTGCACATTTACAGATGGTGCAGCAAGGATGAATGCCAATTAATTTCACTACAGGTTACAACATCTATGTGAAGGCACTGCCCTTTTGTGTAGCTTGTTTCAGTCAGTGCTACGGTGTGCACATCATGGTAATTCTCTGCTTACACCCAGAGGCCAGTATTGTTAAAACAAAGCAGTAATTTCAGTGGTTAGGAATACGACACTATTTGCAGTTCTCTTAGGAGGTGGCACTGTGCTTGGATATCTGCTGAAGCAAAACCTCCTTAAGAAGATTTGTACACTTTTATTCCTGGCAGGGACGACAGGGGAGGCAGGGGAGGCAGAGCCTCACCACTGTCATCATGAAAAGAAAAAAAAAATGTAAAAGGAAAAAGGCAAGAGCTGAGGTCAGGCTGAGCTAGTTGCTGCCAGAGTCACCGTGGATGACTCTGCTTAGTGCTTAACTGTTTAAAAAAGCCTCTTAAAAAGTGCGCTCTACAGGAGGAGGCAGGAGAACGATGTGCCTCCTCTAGTCTGTTTGACTTTAGGCGTTTTACGATCACTCGAGCAGAGTTAAGCAAGGGTTAAAAGCTGAAAAATTCCTGACGTAGATGAGGCACATGGTTCTCCTGCCTCGTCCTGTAGAGGGCCCTTTTTAAGAGGCTTTTTTAAACAGTTAAGCAGATTCATCCACGGTGACTCTGACAGCAACTAGCTCAGCCTGACCTCAGCTCTTGCCTTTTTCCTTTTACATTTTTTTTTCTTTTCATGATGGCAGGCAAGAGCAGAATTGAAATCCTCTTTGAAACAGCTGGAAAAGGTACATGTGAGTCAGAGGGAGGGGGGGAATTCAAACCATCCTCCTGGTGCGGGGCTTTGGGCAAAGGCTGGAGGGAAGTGCTCTTCCTCCCCAAGTGTAGTTGATTGCAGGCAGCGCCATGTTGTCTTTTCAAACCTGTAATCAATGAAGTTGGGCTGGATCCTTCTGGGTATGGGGAAAAGTGTGTGTGCTCCAGTATGGCTCTTTGACTGGCTTCCTTCTGCCTCCTGTGGTATCCCTGACTCCCTCCAATCCAACTGTGTGTGTGTGTGTGTGTGTATGTGTGTGTGTGTGTGATTGGAGGGGGGAGGGAGGGAGAGAGGGAGGAAGGAGGGGAAGGGAGAAGAAAAAGAAAAAGAAAGAAGGAAACTTATTTAGCAAAGGAGAAAAACAAATGCTGTCACTTTAAATTGGAACTGAGCATGCCTGGCTGTGGAATTCTGGGTGTTGAAGTCCACAAGTCTAAAAAAATTGCTGCCTCACCAGCCATAAACCTCACCGCACGTCACTGGCATAGGGATGTGGTGGCTCAGTGGTTAAGACACTGAGTTTGTTGATCAGAAAGGTTGTCAGTTCGGCAGTTTGAATCCCTAGCGCCGCATAATGGAGTGAGCTACTTGACCCAGCTTCTGCCAACCTAGCAGTTTGAAAGCATGTAAAAATGTAAATAGAAAAATAGGGATCACCTTTGGTGGGAAGTTAACATGACCATGCACCTTCAGCATTTAGTCCTGCCGGCCATATGACCATGAGATGTCCTCGGACAGTGCTGGCTCTTCGGCTTTGAAACGGAGATGAGCACCATCCCCTAGAGTCAGGAACGATTAGCACATATGTGCGAGGGGAACCTTTACCTATTCCTGGCATTAAAAGACAAGTTCCTTGGAGCAAATAAATATATACTTTGGGTGCAGAAAGTCCCAGGTTCAATCTCTCATCACCAGGGAAACACCTCTTCCAGAAAGTCTTGAGACAAGAATAGTTTTTTCCCCATCCTGTCCTCTGTTGGGTTTGCAAATCCCAGAGTTCCTGGCCAGTATAACCAAAACTCAAAATTGGTTAAGAATTATCTAACTTTGAGTCTCACTACATTGAAAAATACCAACTTGTCAAAGGCTAATTTAGTCAATTCGGCATGACCTTAGTGGAAGGCAGATTCCTATACTTCATTCAGTATTAAATCAATATGGCATACCTATTTTCTAGTTCAAAATAAGATCATCTCCTCCCTCTTCTATCCCAATGAATCAGGGAGGATCAGTATCAGCAGGTTCTAACCAGTTCTGGAGAACCAGTGGAAATTTTGAGTAGTTTGGAGAACCGGTTAATACCACCTGTGACTGGCCCCGCCCCCATCTGTTCTCTGCCTCCAGAGTCTCATCTGCTCGGGAGGCAATGGGGATTTTGCAGTAACCTTCCCCTGGAGTGGAGAGGAAATGGAGATTTTACAGTATTCTTCCCCTGCCATGCCCACCAAGCCACGCTCACCAAGCCACACCACGCTCACCAAGCCCTGCCCACAGAACCAGTAGTAAATATTTTTAATCCCACCACTGAAATCTGGGTATACAAAAAGAGAAAATGGTATCAATCACACTGCTAAGTTTCAAGGAAGGACTTCTTAAGATTAAGTCAGGGGTGTCAAACTCAAGGTTCGGGAGCCGGATCCAGCCCATGGGGTGCTTAGATCTGGCCCATGGGGCTGCCCTGGAAACAGCAAAGGACCGGCCTGCAGTGCCTCTGCTAGGGAAACTGGAGGTGGCCCTCCCAAGCTCCATTTTCCCTGGCAGAGGGTTGCAGAGGCTGTTGCAGCTGAAAACGGAGCTCGGGAGCCCATTTTCACTGGCAGAGCACTTTGGCCACTGCAGGTGCCTCTGGCACGAGTGACATAGACATGGCCTCCTGGCCACGCCCCCCTGGCTCATGAGGTCAAACACAACCCTGATGTGACCCTCAAAGAAATCGAGTTTGAGACCCCTGGATTAAGTGGTTTGATCAAAATGGAGTGTCCTATTTTGTGTTCTTTCTGGCTGTTTAACTCATGAAGGCTACTAGCTTTGATGAGATCTGGTTATACAGCCCAAACCTCAAATCTGATATCTGCAGATACCAAGTTGGCTTTTTTAGGTTCCTATCTAATAAGCAGTGCCAAACTTATGGGAGCCTGGACACATTGTTCTCTACTGTGACAGCTGCAGTCATCCTGGGATCCAGATGGTCCCAACCTTGCTGTCCATCAAGAGACCCTTGGAAATCTTCCATAATTCATATTAGATATTTAGCTTTGTAACTTAGCTTACATTAGATTTTATCTTTGTGACTGTAAACAATCATAAAAATCTTATGAAAAACAGAGAAAAAAAGGATGCTTGGCTCTTTCCCCAGGCCCTAGGTTCAGATGGGGCATGCATCTGCTGTCATAGATATTTATATTTATAATTAAGTGCTTTTCTTCCTCAGGCATAACCATCTATGGTTGGATATTTTAATATATTGGTTTTTGTGTGTTTTTAATCCTTATAAGCTTCCTAGAGTTGTCGATGAGTGGGTGGCCTTAGGAATTTAAATCACAGAGATAAATAAGAATATTCTTATCTAGAGGGCACATTGGACAGATGATACTTGATGATATGTAAAATATTTGTGCGTTATGAATCTGGTTTGTTTGGTTTATAAAAAGTACTGATTAAGACTCTACTGCGTAGAGATTAATATTTTCAGCTGCCCTACGGTCATCCTATCCTTAAACTGTTCTTTACTCTGTCACAATTCTCGCCCTCTGGAATCATATCCCCTCCCCAGGGAACTGGGTGGCTCTCACCCTGATAATTCTCTGACAAGTGCTAGAAACTTGATTGATTTCCCAGACCTTCATACAGGGGTGGCTGACGAGCCCCAGTAAACTTTGTTCTGTTCTGTATGATTTTTCTGGATACATAGGTATCCTCTGCTTCATTATTTTATTGTTCTGGCTTTTTATTATATAAGGCAAGACTCAATTATGAAGTATTTAAAGAATCAGGCATTCTTTAAATCCAGGAAGAAAATAAACTATGTTATCTTTGAAAATGCCTCATATTCTGTCACCAAGGCTTGTAGCCATTTGGGATGGAAGAGGTATTCCAGTGCAGGGGTGAGAAGATATGCTATTTTTTTAAAAGCAAGAGAGAAATAAACAAATAAACATGTGATGTTTTTATATATTAATTGTGTGTAAGAGCCATGGTGTCACAATGGTTAGAATGCAGCATTGCAGGTTAATTCTACCGACTGCAAGGAGTTTGATCCTGACCATCTCAAGGTTGATTCAGCCTCCCATCCTTCCAAGGTTGATAAAATAGTGAGTCGAGGTGGCGCAGTGGTTAAATGAAGCACTGCAGGCTACTTCAGCTGACTGTTATCTGCAGTTCGGCTGTTCAAATCTCACCGGCTCAGGGTTGACTCAGCCTTCCATCCTTCTGAGGTGGGTAAAATGAGGACCCGGATTGTTGTTGGGTGCAATATGCTGACTCTGTAAACCGCTTAGAGAGGGCTGAAAGCCCTATGAAGCGGTATATAAGTCTAACTGCTATTGCTATTGCTAAAATGAGGACCCAGATTTTGGGGGGGGCAATATGTTGACTTTGTAAACCACTTAGAGAGGGATGTATAGCACTGTGAAGCGGTATATAAATCTAACTGCTATTGCTATTAATGTCACAGAAAGAGAAAGCTGCCAAATACCATATGGCTATTTAGCACATAGCAGAGGTGCGTTCCTACTAGTTCGACCCAATTCGGCCGAACCAGTAGTGCTTTGCCAGCCTGGGTCACTGGAACCGGCAGCGACCCAGGTCCACCACGCTTCCAAACCGGTTTCCCAGTTGGTGAAGCATGCTTTTTATTTTTATTTTTTAATGTTCTGCACATGCGCAGACCTATGTATGGGCAACTGCGCACACATGCAAAATTGCATGCGCACTGAACCAACAGTAATGCCGGCAGCAACCCACTCCTGGCACATAGGATGTGCATGCCAGCATGGTCTCTGACTAGTCCGTTTTTGCTGGCAGCGATCAATAAGACTAAACACTTAGCCAGCAGCTCTGCCGTGTTTCAGTCAGCATATTTGACAGTTCCAAACTACCCCACCTGGAAGTGTCTAAATAATGTAAGATGTTCCTGGATATGGAAGTTTCATACCAGTGTCGGCAAACAATCACTATTTTCTTTCACTCCGTTTTCCTCTGTCGATTTATTATAACGTAAGGCTGCCCAACTGTGTTAAAGGGGAAAAAAATGCACTGACTAAATGTCAAACTTCCTTCTTTGCAGTTAATCCAAGGGAAATCAATCTGATTACATGCATAATAAGGAAGACTGAAGTAATATGATAAGAATTCCACTTTAATATAGACAATTTATGGTAGCAAAACTCTGGCCTCAGTGTGGGTTTTGGGGTCTTTTTTTGAATTTTTTTATTTTTAAACATTAAAAAAACAACATTAAAAAATTCTCATCCATTGCATACAGCATGTCGTTTGGTTACAAGTATTTTTGCATCCATATTCTCAATTACATTTACAATCACAGATTTCCCACCTAATATAACTAAATACCTCACTTTCATTGTACAACGTATATTCAATTACAATTAATATTTTTCTTTTCTTTTCCATAAACCTAATTCCCTTACATTCTTGGTTGTCTGTTTAATAACAATATACCTTTATATAATCACTTATCCCATTCTGAATATTTTTACAATATAAAAAGGATTTACCACCTATTTATATTTGTATATCACTGTTTTCAATTATGTATAATCCCACCGATCATCTATCGCAGTGGTTCCCAAACTTGGCAACTTTAAGACTTGTGGACTTCAACTCCCAGAATTCTCCAGCTAGCTCTTCTGGCTGGAGAACTCTGGGAGTTGAAGTCCACAAGTCTTAAAGTTGCCAAGTTTGGGAACCACTGATCTATCGAGTATGCTTATGTTCATTATTGTCCTTGTACATCATACATTGAAACAAAGATGTTATTCCTTCATTTTTCAACAAGGTATTCTAAATAGTCACTTCATATATATATACCAATTTTTTAATTACTTCCTTATTAAAATTATTTATTAGCAACAAGATATCCTTATAATGTATACTTAAGAGTTATACATTATATCACCAATCCTCTATCAAGTAGGTTTTTGGGTCTTTTGAAGGTGGGAGAGCCTGCATCTCTTCATTGATTTGGAGGCCGCTAATGATGTTACCAGCTTCAGAAATAACTCTTATCCTGAGGCCCAGTGTTGCTCAGCATCTCAACCAGCTGTGCTTTGAACAATATATTTTGAATTTATGAAGTGAGAAGGCAGCCAACTAGATTACACTTCCCACTTCTTTTAATATGAACTGTGCCACCTGCTGCCTCTTATATGGCGGAGCATATTTTGTCTCTTATTGTCTGTTGTCGCTAAAGAAACTTTTGTACCTTTGAGGAATCATTTCAAACTATGACTGAAGGAAAGAATGAGCACCATTGTTGCGGGGACTTCTCGCTGTGCAGTAACACGCTTAAAAAGCCCTTGGATGTCATACCTGGGCTATCAGCATTTATCTGAAACGTAGAACCTCTAAAAGCAGTGGACAAAAATAGCTGCGGGGTCTTAAGGGTTAAAGATTGAAAAAAAATCAGAGGTTTCTGCAGCAAATGGAGAGGAATATAATTGTAGATGTATCGTTGAGGGGGTGAAAAGGGCTGCATATGAAATGTGAGCACTATATTCCTGGCGACATATTTATAAACATACAGATGGCATACGGCAGGAAAAACAGATGTCCAGACAGATACGTTAAATATGATTTCTCATTGTCCCAACTGCAAAAATGCAGTTTTCTCTCTCTGATGCTGATCATGATAGTCCAATTTTTCAGGGTTTATTTTTCCGCTCTACATCAGCTCCCCGTATCTTGAATGTGAAGTAAAATGAGCCATCAGACTCTATCAACATTCAAATAAACATTTTCCAGATATTGATTGCTCTCATTCAAAATGCATCCAGACTTTTAGCTATGTAGATTTTGTATCAAATACATACATTTCTATGATTTCCTAAAAGGAAACAACAGACGTAACGTATGTAAGAAGCTTGAAGATACCCTACCATGCTTCCCTGAAAGGTCTTATTGTCTTTTGAACCCTGAAATAAGCACTTAGCCTTATTTTTGGGGAGGTCTTATTATTTTTGAGGTACAGGAGGCAGCGAGTGTGGTCACCTCATGGCTGCTGCTGCATTGCAATATTTTTGGGGTGGGCTTATTTTGGGGGGGGGAATCAAAAGCCTGTTTGGGCTTATTATCCGGGGAGGTCTTATTTTCAGGGAAACAGGGTAGTTGTGTAGAAAATTGATAACTTTGCAAAATTGCAATTTAGTCCTGAAATTAACCTAGAAATTGAATATATTTTTTCTGTGAAAAAGGTGGTTTTTTCCATATTATCTAACTCAAACAAGCTGGATTTTTGGCAGCCTTTAATTAGTATATGGCTGTTGTTGTTTTTTCTCCCTGATTGTTGTGGCTGTTCTGAGGTTAAAGGCTCACATATATCATATTAGTAATAAAACTAACAAGCCACAAGAGAGGATTTTATCAGTTTCTTGCAGTTCACAAGGTGAATGAATATAACTAAAGTTATAAGTATTATACTATATATAAATCTAAATTGATGGCTTGTTGTGTTATACAAATCCAGCCTATATGGTCTATATAAACCCAGGTATCTCCATTCTTTTGAGTGACTACTCAAGAAAAAGCAACAATGCATATACAAAACTCCTGTAATCAAATATATTATAGAAAAGCCTAATATAGCCCTTATGAAGAATCCAGTAACTGTTATGTAAGAACTATAAGTCTTATTTATAATAAAACTAGCTGATAGCCCGGTGTTGCCTGGGTATTTATTTATAGGGGGAAAATGTCCAGACCAAACATAATTTCTAATGTTGGATTTCCCCCTTACACCCCCTTGTGGTGTACTGTGAAGCCGTTACCATGGCAACTACACTGCACTGTACAGTAGAATTCATTTTAAGGCACAACAGGCTGTATCTTAACAAATCACACACACCGAGGGGTGTTAGGGGTGTCTTACCCCCACAGTATTTTTTCCAGAGAGTAAGCATCTGTGTACCAAGTTTGGTTTAAATTGCTCAAGGTTCAAATATTTGTACCTCTTCCTCTAGCCCATATACTGTACTAAACTAGATACCACTCTTCTTTCCGTGAAAGGGATAATTTTCACCTCTCCATTGTTTTGGTAAGAAACTGGTCTGGTATCAGGCTGCTTGCTTGTGACTGTGTGAAAACTGGCAAGCAGGCATTTGGATTAATATAGTTAAATACGTTTTAAGAATATTATATGAATGTTTGTTGTTAGACAGGCACAATCAGTCAAAGAAAATTTGAATTACAGGTGAGGAGATTAGAACCACCATTGGTCCCCAATAAACTTCAGATGGGCAGTGGGTCTACAGGTTAAGATTACAAATAGCATGCTGTCAGCAGAAAATTGAACCCAACTATGATATTATACAAATCTAATAAAACATATACTGCAATGGCATTCCTCCCTGAAACAGTTTTTTGTTTTGTTTTTAAAGAGGACATCAGCCAGATATTATACCTTCTGTTTACATGGATATAAAGTATATGAAGATGTAGTTCAGATTATCTTGTGAATTTTAAGATTATAGTAGAGCCATGTGATTGGCAGGAAAGGTCCGATAGAAGATACCACACTGTTTCCTCTGATTGTAGCAACCTATATCTAGTCATGATTTAAGATTATGGTTTTTGTTTTTGTGGTATTGCGAAGTCTTATGCTTAGATGCTAAAGCAAATGTTTTTAACATCTTCTACTTTAAATGTAGAATTCTACTGATATGTAATAATGTATAATTCTCATAGTTTCTTCAGGCAGATTGAGCATATGATTCTATTTGTAGTAAGTGATACCAAATTCAGTGTGAATTAATTCCATGTTAAACTTAAAGCCAAGTCTAAATCACATTTTGTTATCCTTTTTTTTTCTTTCCTCAGTCTTATCTTGGTGATAAGGAATTTGACAAAACGTTGCCAAGCACATTGCTAGAAAACATGGGGGAAATAATTAAAAATGCTATCAAGAATACATCTCTGTTTGTTGGTCACAATGAACAATACTATTATGCTTTTTTAAAATTTTAAATGTTCGTGTTCAATATGAGATAAGAGGAATTGCTTTAAAAAATTGGAAAGTAGAATAGTGGCAAAATACTAGTGATTAAGAGCCATGCTCTTGTGTTTAGTTACATTCATATATGTTCCTCAATTTTGAATACGTGTAACATTTTTCATTATACTCTAGTCTAGGGGTATCGAACTCATGGCCTGCGGGCCGGATGTATCATGTGCTGGCTATGCCCACATCTGGTTTAGCGAAGGGGAAAAAGTCATGATATGTCATGTGACACTGCCATGATAACGCGCGTTTGACACCCCTGCTCTAGTGGTATTGAATCTTCAACTAGTTTATTTAGTGGAAATAGTTTGGATGCCAAGATGAATTAAAATTAGGGGCCAGAGGGAGATTGGAATTTGATAATGAGCTAGTTTTGGTATAATTTATCTACTATTGTTCATAATTTTATATGTTTTGTAGGAAAAACTCTGTGGAATAAACAAATATGAAAAAAAACTTCTACTTTTTCTTTAAAAAGGAATGTTTTATTCTAAAATGCCAAGGAAAATATGTGTTCCTAAAATTGGAACCTCAGAGCACATTTATTTATTTGAGACACCAATGAATGTTGAATTGTCAATATAGTTAAAAACAATGTTGTCCCATCGTTATTGTATGAATTGCTATTGTTTGAACTTGTATCTGTCTCAGGCAACAAATACTTAACGAATATTTGATTTAATTCATTAATTTGTAAAGTTGCTTGAAATGACTCTGGGTGGCATACAATATTAAGCAATTAAAAGAAATAGAGTGTTGTCACTTTCAGCACAGTAATAGGGGCAATTCCATCTATGCTCTTGGAATTTAACAGAAATGGAATGAGAGATCACAAAAGTATACTTTTCTATTCCAGTTGAAATGGAAGCATTTCAAGCAAGATTTCTTTCCTTTGCTATGCCTTCGTCAAGCAGGATATTTTGGACATGGTACCTACGTTGATGTATGCTGATTAATATGCTGCTACTGTGATAATGTCTAAGCAAGAGTACCCAAATGCAACAGAAATTATTTTTCTTTTGTGAGAATGGTATTTTCTTGGGAATTGTTGTCAGGGTATTTGAAATCACATTCATTACAGCGCTTTGAGAGAAGGAGATCAGGAAGTCAAAAAGAAATAAAAGGACAGAAAGGAGCTAAATTTGATTCGTACAACACCAACATCCAATTGCTCTCTTCTGGGAATAAGTCTCCCTCCAAACATGCTTTTGCAGAAAGTCAATAGTTTCTTGCAAATACCGTGTGAGTTTTGGAATTGGAATAAAGCCCATAATTCTGTTTTGCTGTGATCTCATACATTTATTCAGAGGTGACCATTGCCTGATGGAAAATTTTCAAAGCCGCTCAGTTTAGGAGCAATTGAGGTGATGGATTAGACAGTGCTTTATTATTTATTCTTCATTTCTCCCACGAGTCCATTTTGGCCACTCTTGTCACTGTTCATTAAACAACTGTTCATTGGACACTTTTCAAAATAGCTCTATCATATTAGGACAATGACTTGGAAGTAAATACCTCTTAGGGCAGAGATTGGTGTTTATGGCAGGGGATCGATTTTTCTCTTCCTGATCAGTTTGTTCATCTCACTGAATGTCAAGCGAGGCAGAGAGTTTATCAGTTTTAATGTGGCAGTTCTTAAATCTCCTTAAAAATACATTCTTTTTCAAATCCAGGATTTTTTTTTACTTGACATGCAGGTCATCTTTAAATTGAGGACAACATCTGGTTGGTGACTGTATTTGACTTGAAGATGTATTTATGTTCCTTCAATTTCTCTCTTAATGAATTTCTAGGATGAGCAATAACTAGGTGGCATGCAGCGATCTTTTTTGAGGTGCTATAATATATGTTGGGTTGACCCACATGGTGCTTTTAAATTAGTGGTCTGAATCTTTGTCTAAAATGTTTAAGGCTGGCTTCACCATTAGGTAGCTAAATCAGATTGCAAATACTAGGTGTGGGAATTGACAGCACATGATTGATGGACAAACTTGAGTATGCTAGGACACTGTACTTTGCTGCCTTCAAATATCATATTTAATGCTGTCTTGTTGCCTATGTTGAAGGTTGTTTCAACTTCGTCTTGGTTCATGTTTTTTTTTTAAAAAAGAGTTGGGTTGGGAGCTATCTTGATTGGCATCTCGGGGGGACTTGGCCCACATTTGGAAAGTCAATAAGAAGTCTTTCTAATTTGGCTTTTAAGTGATAAGATATTTTCTTCTCTTTCTACCTAATGGTAGAACAGCTTTTTCCAGTTTGTTGCCTTCCAAATGTTTTGGATTATAATTCCATTGCCTCTACTTATTGATCATGTTGCTTGGTCTTAATGGAAGTCAAAACCCATAATATCCGGAGGACAGCAGATTAGGAAGAAGAACTACTCTTAAAAAATATCACTTCTTCAAAGACAACATTTCTTTCCTGACACAAAGATGGGTCTGACTTCCTTGATCAAACAAAAAGCTTTAGGAAAATGAAAAAATAACACACAAATAATGAATGATGGACCTTTAATTAGAACTAAGTCAAATTTTCATGCTAGATTTCTTTATGATAACATGAATATTTTGATGGAGAATAACATTTTGCTATAGAACTAAATTGCTACAAGTATTTCGCTGCTTGTAATCCAAAACTCAAATTAATTATTGCTGAAATTCAGGAAAATGTTTTCTATTAAATTAGCCCTTTGGTCCCTGGATGATTAGGTCATGGGGCTTCCAAAGTGCTAATCATATGCTCCAACACATATTGAGTTCAGATCATACTGTGCAATAGCCTTATATGTCAATTATTTGGTTTCAAAGAACTTGGAAGGTTCTGAAAAGTCAAGAGACTGTCCTAAGAGATTTGGGGATTATGGAAGTTGTGCATCCCTAATTTTATCAGACAAAATTTAGCTGAAGAAAAGCTTGGTGACAGCTTATAAAGTGCTGTGAGGATCCATTTGGTCTCTCAGCTATTCCCAGTTACATAGGTAGAGAAGACTTAGGGACTCCACCTAAGCTATATGTCAGTGAAGGTTTTTGCTGCTCACTTTTTCCTCAACAATAAAATCTTACTAATAAACAAGTTTTAAAAGACCACAGGGAAATGTCAGAACACAATGATGTTTAATGCGGTGGCACAGTGGTTAGAATGCAATACTGCAGGCTACTTCTGCTGACAGCTGTCTGCCTGCAATTTGGCAGATCGAATCTCACCAGGCTCAAGGTTGACTCAGCCTTACATCCTTCTGAGGTGGGCAAAATGAGGACCCAGATTGTTGGGGGCAATACGCTGACTCTGTAAACTGCTTAGGGAGGGCTGTAAAAACACTGTGAAGCAGTATATGTCTAAGTGCTATTGCTGTTAGTATTGATTTTGAGATTCCATTTGCATTTGCTGCTGGAATGTGTATCAGTTCACAATGATATGTTTATCAATGGGTGCTCTGCACAGAGCCTTTAAAAAAATGAAAACGGGGAGAAATATGAGGGGCCTTTGGTGCTCTTTGAGCTTGGCTGCTTTCTTGCAGATTTTTCATTACCCAAATTAGGTAATATCATTAGTGCTGCACAGCACACACTGATGATGCACAGCATGATTAGATTACCTAGTTTGGGTAATGAAACATCTACAAGAAAACAACCAAGTTCAGAGAGCAGCAAGGAGCCCTCATTGCAACCCTGAGTTACAAATGTTCTCCTTTAAGGGAGGACAAATAAGTTAACTCCATTATTTCTCGTGACATCATTGCCAGCCGGTGATGGGGAAAAAGTGTAGCTCACTACCTAGATTAATGATAAGACCAAATCATGAAAGAGTCAAGGATCGAGGCACTGCTTGTCATCCGCCCTAGAGTTGCAACATTAGGAGAGAACATAACCTGCTTTGTTCCAGATCTGAATGGCATTTGGAACAAAAGGACAAACTGAGCAGCTGCATTGAACTATACCTACTTATAGTTTATCTTCTCCAATACATTTATAAATTATGTTTCTGATATTTACACCACTTTTTATGAGTCACTTTGAGGGTAGTATACATGGAAAAAGCAATATACTAGGTCATAGCAGTAGATGGAAGGGCTAGCCACTATTTTTAATAGACAGTTTAAAAGCTAAGGATGTCCTTGAGTTGAGCTCAGCATTCGATGATACATTCATGTGGATTTCTTGACAACAGTCGGGAATTAGTTTTACCACTTCTAACTTCAGAGATTTTTTTTCCAACTTCCCAGTCAGCAGGAATTGTTTGATGCTCCTTCAGTCAAATTCTAACCAGATCAAACCCTGTTTTGTCTTCCAAGATCAGTCAGATGTTACTGAGATGATTGTCAACACATTACATTTGTCTCTGTTTAAAAAAAAAAAGATTTGAAGAAAATGCAAGATTATGTCAAGACTGCTGCCCAGTATAATTTCACCTGAAGTTATATTTGGAATCTGTGTAATCAACTTGGAAATTATAAAAAACTATGCATTTTGAAGGGGCTGGATCACTGAACCCTTTTTTTCTTATGTTGCTGGAATGTTATTTCATCTATATAGAATATGAAAGGAACAGATGCAGCATTCTTTCTGGATTGTTCTACATCTGGGCTTCCTTCTTTATGGTCCAAGCCCTCACCTCTATTGCAAGATACCACTATAATTCCAACCCCCATTTCAGACCAATTATAAAGGCTCCCAGACTCTAAGCAGTGACAGGGGAAGAAAATATCTAAAAATACCCACTAGAGGAGCAAAGTTTCCCTTAGGAAAGAAAATATTTTTAGTATTTTCGGTTAGGCATCATTGGTCTTCCTCTAAAGTGCAGTGACATTCATTTAATGTGTGGATTAAGAAGCAAATTGCTACTGTTTAATCCCCGAGCAAGGGGGAAGCAAGGAGAAATGTTTGCCCCCAAGAGAGGCAGTTCTGGTGAACCTTTGTTCTGGGGGTTATTTCTAGTTAATTAAATACAATTCTCTCCTTGAGGCTATTTGCTTCAGATAAGACATTTTGTACTATGCCCTGAAGGTTAAGACGGTAGTTCCATTAGGGAAATATATTTCTCTAAGGTGAGTGTCATTCCAGAATACCTTTCATCTAGGTTCTCAGAGCAGAAACATCAGCTGAGATTATTTTATTGTACTACTAGCTGATTGCCCGGGTATTTATTTATAGGGGGGAAATGTCCAAACCAAACATAATTTCTAATGTTGGATTTTCCCCTTACCAGAGGGAGCCCCCTTGTTGAGTACTGTGAAGCTGTTACCATGGCAAATCCACTGTGCTGTACAGTAGAAGCCAGTATGACATATGGCACAACAGGCTGTATATTAACAGAACACATGCCCCGAGGGGTGTTAGAGGTGTCTTACCGCTAACAGTATTTCTCTCCAGACAGTAAGCCATCTATGTACCAAGTTTGGCTGAAATTGTTCGACGCATTCCAGAGTTACACTGGAACATACACACAGAGAGAGACAGACAGAGAGAGGGGAGGGAGGGAGGAAGAGAGGGAGAGAGAGGTGTGTGTGTGTTTGTGTGTGTGTGTGTGTGTGTGTGTGTAATGTCAATTGAGGAGTCTTAAACACAGGTTATCCCACGTTACTTCAAAAAAAATATTTCCAGAAAATATTCCATACATTAAATAAAAATGTGTGGTCCATTTTAGTACTTGCTATACTAGTCTAACAGCTTCTTTAATCATATAAATGATCCACAAAATGAAGAGCATTCAATTCAATCATGATCTCCTTAACACTTCCTCATAAAAATCTCACTTTGTCCCTTTTATGGGTCATTATGTTCACAAGCTAAACTTCAGCTATAAAGTATGTGTCCACTTTATTCATTTGCTCCTAGAGATTTTAGGTCAAGAGATAACCAGGATTTCACTTATTAAGCTAGTGCTTTGATGAGAATGTCTTCAATGCTTGCCATCTTCTTCTTTGATTTATGTTAAGATAAATTGCTTTTGATTCCCCCCCACCAAAAAAAAAAGAATGTTCTAGTGAAATCCTGCATATTCTTAGTCTCTCTGCTGTCTGCAGCCTCCAATGCTTTAGTTGAATCTCATTTGGGAATTTTCCCCATTACATTTGCATCATTCCTGCTGCAAGAGATGTTGAATGAAAGAATCAATAACTGTACCCATCATTTGTTGATAACAGTAAAGTAAGTTCAGAAACAAATTCTAAGAGCCTCAGTGGTGCAGTGGTTAGAGTGCATTTCCCCCAAAAAAGTGCTTTGAGTTGTACTGGTGTAGGAGCAGAGTTGCAGACAGGAACTGCACTGCTGGCCATTAACTAGAAGTCGCTGGGAGTCAGGTAACATATAAATTCAACAAACTATGTCCTCATGTAATGGCCACTCATTCAGTGACCATTTAAATTTACAGAAGTGTTGAACACATGGCACTAAAGACTTTGATCTTCAAAGTTCTGGCTGTCTCAGCCTCCCCCACAATCATATGGCTGCAATCCAGGCACTCAGCAACCTGCTCATAATTATGACATTGCAGTACCCTGAGATTACGTGACCTCCATTTGCAACTTCCACACTTGGCTTCTGAAAAGCAAAAAGTCAACGGAGAAGCCGGCAGGAGGCACAAATGGCAACCATATGATATTGTGTTTAACGGTGTTGGATTTATTTAATGACACCAACTGGAAGGACTAGAACACTTCCGGTTGTTGCCGTTAAGGGAATCCCTCACCATTAAACAATCCCATTATATCATGTAGTCCCATGATATCCTTTTTACAGCACATCACTTAGTGAGGGAAACTCAGAGCCGAGGTGGTGCAGTGGTTAGAGTGCAGCACTGCAGGCTACTTCAGCTGACTGCAGTTCTGCAGTTGGGCTGTTCAAATCTCACTGGCTCAAGGTTGACTCAGCCTTCCATCCTTCCAAGGTGGGTAAAATGAGGACCCAGATTGTTGGGGGCAATATGCTGACTCTGTAAACCGCTTAGAGAGGGCTGAAAGCCCTATGAAGCGGTATATAAGTCTAACTGCTATTGCTATTGCTAAACTCCAATCACAATCATTAACTGAGGATTACCTGTAATATTATGGTTAGTGGCATCATCGGCCAGATGTTTAGACTGGATTTGGTGTTTTATCCACCTGTTGAGTCCTTCCCAAAGACGAGGATAAGCAGAAGTTATTTGATTTTTATTATTATCCACCTGTTTAGAAATGAACGCAAAGGATCACATTGTCCTGATACTTAGCATCACACTGTTTTACTGTTGTACAATATCGAGGATTGAATTTACCCATGGGGTTGTTGCCAACTTTGCTGTTGTTCCTGTTGTTTGAGGTAATATGTATCTCTTTTACCACAAGGTTACAACGAGCAGGCCCATAAAATGTTGGGAATAGTCATGTCATACTTATATAGGCTCAGCATGGGAGTAGGAGAATTCCTATTACAAAAAAAGAAAAATACATAAAAATTGAATATATTGCAGGGTGAAAGAAAAGTTAGAGGTCTAAATTCAAAGTCCATCATATTATAAATTTGCATAAATATGACCTCCGTCAGCAGAAAGAAACATGTAAAAGGAAATTGAAAGCTAAAAATATACCAAATACAGTATATGACCTTAAATTGCTTTTTTAAAAAACTACCTGCTCACCTGGAACGTTTTTGCTTTTTCTTCTATGAGTATCACTATTTTATGCTTAAATAGCTGATGTTCTCTACACCTCCATGCTGAATCCTGTTCTGTAAAAGCCTTCGTTGATTGGATTTTTTTCCCCCAACACAGTTACATCTATAGTTGGTCTGAAGTAATTCCCATTTAGTTCCATGGGTCTTCCTTCATGCAAATGTCTTTAAGAACAAGGCCTTTGGATGATAGCCGGGTTAGATTAAAAAGTTTTGGGAGTCATGCTGTAGTTGCACAAACTTCACTTCCTGGGAATGAAGCGATGCTCAGAAGTTTCATCTTCCCATGGAGACAACGCTGGTGTGATATGTTCATGATTCGACACCATGGATCTCCAGGTGGGTCAAGATTATAGAGAAACACCAACCTGGAGGACTCCATGCTGTTGAGCTGTTCACAATCAGCAGGAACAAATTGAACCTTCTACACCCGCTAAACACCTGGTAGTTTTGCTACCTTGCACTGAAGACGGTGGGATTGTATGGTGTCTGTCCATATTGTGGAGAGTCAGCCAGTTGGGAAGGAATAAAACAAGTCTTCAAACGTTCTTCATCAAAACCCATCCAGCTCTTTTAACTGGAAGACAGACAGATCAACAGAAGGACAAAGACGTTCGCCGCTACATATGAGGCTCCTTCTAATCACAGTATTGTGGAATAGCTTTCATTGAAGGGGAATTGTGTGCATATGGACTATGTAAGATTGAAGCAGTGAAATATTCCCTTAAAAAAAAACACCATAGAATATCACTGTTGGCAGAAGGAAATATGTGTGTGATATTAGAATTGAACATTGACTTTATCATATTGCCAGAATGAACAAAGGCCTTTTTTTTTAAAAAAAATGAGAGGGTTTAAGGGTAAAAATTAGTGTAAGACTTTCAGGGATATAATGCCTCCTTTTTGCCTTTTCTCCTTTTCACTCTTTGGAATAGAAATTGGACTTTTGGGTCTTTAAGGGGTGCTATGATTGACTTAATCCTTTATAAACTTAAGAAATCTATTTTGCCCTATAATTCCCTAACAGGGCGAATTAGCTTAATTTGGGGATTTATGAGAATGCTCTGGCTTAAAATATCCATTTTTTTTTTCATTTTAAAATCTCTCTCTGATGGGGGAAAAATAATTTCAGTATTACAAATCTGCCCCATTTGTGAGTCATAAATAAAGTCTTGGCTACAATATTCTTATCCCCTGCCTTAGGTGATTCTAAACCCAACCGAAAAGATGATGATGATGATGATGCTTTGGGATCATTGCCAGTATTACTGAATTTTGAGAAAGGGCAAAACTGAATTTGGGGGAATCTCATTACAATCTTCATACAGATTTGTAAATAATTTAGTGTGTATTTTAAGCCTTTTGAATATTATTTTTCCTATCATTCAAGTGTAGTAGTTCTTACAGTACGAAATGCCAGACAGTATTGAATTTGATATTTGAATACTAAGACCTTCTGAATGCATTGCAGTTTATTATATTCCTTTCATTGCTGGCATAATTGATGCAGCAAAAATGAAAAATGAAAAACCATGCCATTTCAATGCTATCACCACAGCTAGCTTTATTAGTTGTACCTTTTCAGGTTCATCTTCTTTGTTCTTAATCTATACTTTGATTATTCAACATTGCATATAAATGGTCATCAACCATTTAGACATACAGTTTGCTGTGATAGCAGCCTATCTAATTTTGTTGCCTATGGCACTTGGGATGAAATCAAGCAAATGCAAGATTCAAATTTTAATAATTTTTATTCTTATTTTCTCAGCAAAATATATTTATTAACCATGAGGGTATTAGAAGCAATGGTTTAGACCAGTTGTAGTCAACCTGGTCCCTACCGCCCACTAGTGGGCGTTCCAGCTTTCATGGTGGGCGGTAGGGGTTTGCTGTAGCTCTGCTTTATAAATTTTATAAAGTAAAGTTACTTCCCTACTTTATAAATCACCATTACTGTGGAACTGGTGGGCAGTTAGAAAAATTTACTACTAACAGAGATACAAAAGTGGGTGGTAGGTATAAAAAGGTTGACTACCTCTGGTTTAGAGAATGATAGTATTGAAACAACAGGAAATGAATCTTATTTTTAAAAAAGTCTAAAACTGCAATGAAAATTTGCTGAAAACAGCAAATTCTGAGCTGGAATGAAGTTATTTCTCATTATTCACTGTAAATGTTAGTCAGGGGGAAAAAATCACCACTATGATTTGAAGACATATCTGGCAGTTTTATGTGGTCGATGTGATCACTTATTATTTGACTGACATTCAGGTATAACAGTACAGCTTTTTTTATCACCTTCTGTGAAGATAACTATGATTCAACACATTATAGAGAATTTGGGAGCATGTTCTAATACACCTACAACATTATTTGATTTTGTCATCAGACTTCTAAAAATACATACATCTTGTGGTTACTCATGAACATCTCCACAGTATTATTGGATATAATATTTTACAACATTTGGTACTTGATACACATTAAAATTTAATATTGGATCATTTGTAGCATGCAGTCAAAACGGTACTTCATGGTATTTAATGCAGAATATACAAGGACAATTGATTTTTTATAAGATTCATTATTTGAAACTTGCCAGATCTAAAGCAATCAAAAGATAACTAAGAGGTCTGAAACTTTAGACTCTCACATTTTAAATTATACATTTGTTATCTATAATGCATATTTACCTTTTATTTTGGGATTTTTTTAGCCAATATATACATACATACATACATACATACATACATACATACATACATACATACATACATACATACATATGTATTCATACACACACACACACACACACACACACACACACACACACACACAAAATATGGCATTGTTGTCTTCAAATAGAAGAGTTATTTAAAGTTTCTAAACGAAAAAAAATCCCATAAAGTAACATTTTCAATCAAATTTAAAGATATTTGAGATTCATAAAGCCATTTTCTACTGCTGCCAATTGCAGAATGTGAGACATTTCATTGCAGCTCCTACATCAGAGTATATGTGAGAATTAAAATACAGAATTAAAATTGTTGTGTATTCTATTCATAAATATCAATGAATGTATGGAGCTTTTGCTGAATTCTGAGCTGTCCATCTAATTGTTACAAAAGTGACCATACCATTTGGAAATGTGAGTTCTTCTTCTTTGCACATTTTAAGCAAAACATGGATCATATTATATTTGTATCATATAAAATATGGATCATATAATATCATATAAAATTTCCCCATAATTTTAACCTAATACTGTCTACTGTTGACCTCACCCCATTCCTAAGAGGTCTGTAAGGGGGCATGCATAAGCACACCAGCATGCCTACCATCCCTGCTCTACTGTCCCCATTTATTCGTACCCATTTACTGTGTTCATATCGGTAGTGATATTCTGCCGGTTCTTACCGGTTCGGGTGAACCAGTAGTGGTGGCTGCTGGAGGCTCCGCCCACCCACCCCGACATAACGCGTGACCTCCAGTGCATGCGCAGAAGGCGGTGTGCATGCACAGAAGGTGGCACGGGTGAGCGTGCTCACTTTGCGATCCAGTAGCGAAGATAAACGAATTCCACCACTGGTTCATTCTTATGTTTATACTTATACCTGTTATCTTTTACATGTTTGACAAATTAACTAAATAAATAAAATGTAGACAGGTTCCAATTGAATGTGGGAAAGTTGGAAAGAGTAAAAGTTTTTCACCACTGCTGACCTGAAGTGTTCTTTACCCTGTTCTTCAATTGGTAGAAAACTATACCAGCAATGCAGTTCCCGTTGCTTGTAGTACTTCTGTATCTATTGCCTCTATTACTGCAATCCCTGCAGGGTAATAGGTGACAGAATCTCGCATCTTTTATACATCTTGAGACTACTTTCGGTGGTATCAGTATAAAGAGGAAAATATTACTTTTAACACCCAATGCAATATAGTTTTCTCATTCGTGTGCTGGAAATAAAATGAAGACAATGCCATGAGGACACCAATGAAAAAAGATGTTGCTTGGGCATGTTTTTGCCTTGATTAAGTTCAAATGAGGAAAGACCAACATATTCATGCGTTCAGATAGAACCAGCCTTACACCAGCTTGCCATGGCAAATAATGGATTTCTCTCCAGCGCTTTGCAAATACTTCTTTCCCAAACTTTTATTTTCCCTTGGGAGAAATGAAAAATGGGCCTGATAGCTATGGGGAAATTATCTCTCTTTCAGGGAATAGATTCTTGTATTTTATGATGTTTGTTGTACAGGAGTGTTTGGCTACTTAGAATTACATCACTGTTGGCTCAATACTTTGTAAGCAATATTCCGTATGCTATGGCAATCTGTTCAGGATGAACAGCTGACTGGTCATTTGTTTCTTTTTAGCTTTCGAAATTGTCGGTAATGATTGGGAAAAGAGAACTATGCTAGCCATATAGTGGGCTGCTATTGTGTGCGTCAGGCCGGAATGTGCTGTTAGTGTATTGTTGCCCTGATGTTTTCATGCTAAACAATTGATCCTTCACCAAAACAAAAAACAAAATTACAGGGGGGTATGCTTTATTGGGAAAGTTGACACCTCATACAACATCGACGCTGAACATTTGCTGATGTTTAAAGGATATTCAATAATCTCCGATAGATTTTTTTTCTCCTGTGTTATTCTTTTATTCTAATTTGATGGCAAAAGACTGGAGGGGATTATTGATTTATTAAGATACGCTGTCCAAATGGAGAACGTTGGATCAAACAGTTTCAGTAAATTAGTGAATTTCTGGCTGATGCTCTTTTGAGTTTTCAGACTTAAGCTCTTGTAATTTCCAGCAAATGTAAGAATTATTTCCTAGAGCAGTATTTCTCAATCTTGACAACTTTGATGTATGGACTTCAACTCCCAGAATTCCCAGCCAGCATGTTAGTAGGGGAATTCTGGAAGTTGAAGTCCACACATCTTAATGTTGCCAACATTAAGAAACACTAGTGTAGAGGAATAATGTGTAAGCTGTGTTTATGGTGTTATAGTCAGAAAATATGTAGATAGATAAATAATATGTAGAAAACTGCCTTCAGTAGGTTAGGTAGGAGGTTCAAAAAGGGAAAACAAAATTCAAACCATTGCTAAAGTGACAGTTATGGAATAAATATAAATGTAAACATGCAACAAAACACATACATGAAAATCTAGTTGCCATAGTTAAAACTCCTTTAAGCTTAGCTTGGCACATTGCCAAAGAATAGAATAGAATAGAATAGAATTCTTTATTGGCCAAATGTGATTGGACACACAAGGAACTTATCTTCGGTGCATATGCTCTCAGTTTACATAAAAAGACAAGATACATTCATCAAGAATCATAAGGTACAACACTTAATGATAGTCATAGAGTACAAATAAGCAGTCAGGAAACAATCAATATCAATATAAATTGTAAGGATACAAACAACAAAGTTACAGTCATGCAGTCATAAGTGGGAGGAGATGGGTGATAGGAACAATGAGAAGACTAATAGTAATAGTAATGCATCCTTAGTGCAGTGTTTTTCAACCTTTTTTGTGCAAAGGCACACTTTTTTCATGAAAAAATCACCACCATTAGAAAATGTTAAAAAAATTTAACTCTGTGCCTATAGGTTGTAATTCCCCCACATTAGGTGCAGTATAGTTCCCCCACAGACATACAGCCTTCAGCCATACAGTGTATTACTGAAGGCTGTATGCCTGTGTACTGCCCCACTTCGGTGCTCGGAACACCGAAGGAGACGCGCCGCTGGTAACACTTACCAAGTTGACAGCGCGCGTTCTCCTCGCTGCTCTGGTCCTCCGCAATTGTTGCTATGGGCGCACACATGGGACGTCAGTGACGTCCCTGCGTGCGCTACCTCCCGGCGGTCCCCATGTTTTTAAAGTAAACGCGGGGCCGCAGGGACTTAATAGAGGCATCCCTGTGTCCCGAAAGCAACTTTCGGGACACAGAGATGTCCCGAGGCAAAAACACCCGGCGGGTGTTTTTCCCACCGCACACCTTACACTATGTCACGGCACACTAGTGTGCCGCGGCACAGTGGTTGAAAAACACTGCCTTAGTGAATAGTTTGACAGTGGTGAAGGAATTATTTGTTTAGTAGAGTGGTGGTGTTCGGGGGGGAAACTCCTTCTGTCTACTTGTCTTTGTCTGCAGTGCCCTATAGTGTCGCTTAATGGTAGGAGTTGAAACAATTTATGTCCAGGATGTGAGGGGTCTGTAAATATGTTTACGGCCCTCTTTTTGACTCGTGTAGTATACAGGTCCTCAATGGAAGGCAGGTTGGTAGTAATCGTGTTTTTTTCTGCAGTTCCTTTAGCAGTAGTCCTTTAGGATTTCAGTCCTACAAGATACAGATGTGTGTTGTGTCTTTGATACAGACAAGATACAGAAGTGTATCATGTTTTTCATAAAATGTTTACTAGATTAAGAGAAAGGGGTTTTTTTTTAGTTGTTCTCAGGACATTTGAACACCTGCTCAGCTCTGGTTGAAACATAAAATACCAAGGTACACATTTTCTCATTGTTTCTGTGTCTCTGATAAAAGATGGATGTTTTATAGCTTCAGCTTATCTCAGATCAGATGCTGAACATGTTGAAAATTTCTCTTGCACAATTAAATTCATAGAAGCCAAATGCTGGTTTACTTTCACTTTTAAGTGTTGGTACTTTTCTTCGCAAAACCCAACCATCTGGATGCCAGGCTAACTGTTTATTTTTACTCATTTACACTGTCTGCTTCATTGTGTTTTGTTTAGATTTGCCTTGGTCATCAACTGGTACACTTCAATGAGACGAGATGTACCCATAGTTCCCTTCTGTCTGCAGATTAACACACACAGGTTTTGAAAGCAAGCTATTAAAATGATCATTATTTATGGAATTTTACAGCATACGGATCTCAGTTGGTGTGGTACTTTTTCACAGCTGGTGCTTGTTGAGTTGTGATATGAACAGTATGTGCTCTAACTGTCTAATCAAGTTTCACCTTTCAATATGCTACCATTTAAAGGCCACAGGAGCTCAGCAAACTTTCCAGTAAATATAGAGAGAAGAAAACCTGTTTTGTGCAAAGGAATCGCATTGAGAAAATACCATATCCAGGGAGGGAAGTTTCTTCCCCCAATATTTGGTATTAGGAGTCTTTGTATGACCTAGAATATTGCAGTATAAAATGCTAAGGATCCTTTTTCTCCTTGCAATTCCCATATTATCAGCTTTCCATGAGTACAAACCAGCCCTTGTCTTCCACACATGTAGTCCTGGGCATATAATAGTTCATTTAGTGACTGTTTGAATTTACAATAGCACTGAAAATGACATGATCATTTTTTTCACACTGATAACCTCTGCAGCATCCCCATGGTCACATGATTTACATCCAGATGCTTGACAACTGGTTCATATTTATGACGGTTGCAGTGTCCTGGGGTCATGTGACTCCTTTTTGTGGCCTTCTAACAATCAAAGTCAATGGAGAAGCCAGGTTCGCTTAATAAACCTGCTAATGAGCCCGTGGTGGCGCAGTGGTTAGAGTGCAGAACTGCAGGCTACTTCTGCTGATCACTGGCTACCAGCAGTTTGGCAGATCGAATCTCACCAGGCTCAAGGTTGACTCAGCCTTCCATCCTTCTGAGGTTGGTAAAACGAAGACCCAGATTGTTGGGGACAATATACTGATATACCACTTAGAGAGGTCTGGTTAGCACTATGAAGCAGTATAGAAGTCTAAGTGCTATTGCTACTAATTTAGCAATTGCAATGATTCAATTAACAAATGTGGTAAGAAAAGTCATAAAATGGGGTAAAGCTCACTTAACAACATAACTGCTGGGCTAAATTGTGGTCATAAGTCAATGAATACCTGTAAGTGGTTTGGGGCGTTTTCTGTGCTGAAAGGTTATTGGGTTTTGTGGTCTAAATATATTCCTTTCTATTGACTGCAAGGAGAAAAGAAGTAAGAAGCAAACTCTGTTCCATCCTTTTCTCACTACAATCATTTGCCAGTAGGACTTTAAAATTTGTTGCATGCCTAAGGTTTGGAGGACTGTAATTTCAAAATGCTAAAACTGGAACTTTAAATGCCTTGGTGTGTTCAATTGGGGAAGCATTGTCCAGCATTTTATCTTCACAGACTCATAGAATTTGAAGGTTGCAAATGACAGCAAGGATTATTGAGTCTAATGCCCTGCCTAGTGCAGAAATCCATTATTACAGAATGCACAACATATCATCACCCAACCCACGCTTATATACCTCCGCAGAAGAGATCCAGAACTTCCAAGGAAACCTATTTTATTGTTGAATAACTCTAAATTATTCCCAGTGACTGACTGAAATGTCTTTCTTTGTAATTTAAATCCATTGTTCCTTGTCATGTCTTCTGGAAAACTCTAAATAATTCTTTCCCATTTTCTGCATGACAGCCATTCAGATATTTGAAAATAGCTATCACGTTTTTCTACAGTTTTTTTCTCTTGGCTCAATGCTGCCAACCATTTCTTGTAAGTTTTTCTTTTCATGTCCCTTGTTATCTTCATTGCTCTCCCCGGTCCAACGTGAACAATGCTCTTCCCAAAATGTGGTGTTCAAAACTGATGCAGTATTCTAGGCATGCCGTTTGGTCTTGATTCTCTATTTTTGTTGATTCAGTATAAGACCGTGCTTGAATCAATTGCAGTTCTTAGTCTCAGTTTTCTTGATCATTGAGCAAATAATCCTTACTGTTACATACCTTCAATATATATGACCTAACTTTTGTTTTCTACTTCTTTTGCTCCCTGGTGGAATTCTGTTAATATAGCATTTGGGTCAAAGAGTGAATAAATACTAAAGAGTCATCCTTTGATTTTCAAGGAAATTCTGTTGAGGAATTGTGTAGCAGCTGTACAGATGAAGTCGGAGACACTAACACAAACTTGTGGATAGAGGATATTTAGATACTTAGGTATTTAGATATTTAGATAGGTATTTAGATATTTAGGTATTTGGATATTTGGATGATATTTTAGATATTTAGATATTATTTAGATATTATTTAGATATTATTTAGATATTATTTAGATATTATTTAGATATTATTTAGATATTATTTAGATATTATTTAGATATTATTTAGATATTATTTAGATATTATTTAGATATTATTTAGATATTATTTAGATATTATTTAGATATTATTTAGATATTATTTAGATATTATTTAGATATTATTTAATTATTTATTATTAGCATTATTTAGATCAGGGGTAGTCAACCTTTTTATACCTACTGCCCACTTTTGTATCTCTGTTGGTAGTAAAATTTTCTAATCACCCACTGGTTCCACAGTAATGGTGATTTATAAAGTAGGGAAGTAACTTTACTTTATAAAATTTATAAAACAGAGTTACAGCAAACACCTACTGCCCACCATGAAAGCTGGAACGCCCACTAGTGGGCAGTAGGGACCAGGTTGATTTAGATATTTAGATTTAACATTCAAATGTATAGCAGTCTTTGTCCTCATGCAGAAAGAAAAATGCAAGATAGGAACAGGAAGATCACGAGACAAGTTAAACAGTAGACAGGACATACAGAAGGAAAAAGGAGGGAAAAAAGGGAAACTCCCCCCGTTTGTAATTATGGCAACCAATCATAATGTAGATTGCGTCATGCATGAGTCAGCAGTCTCTCTGACTAATTAACTACAACTGTGTGTTCTGGCCTATTATACACATTGATCTTCCAGCTACTAAATTTAATAACATTCACCAAATTAGCATTATTTCTCCTGGAATGATAATAGTTTATAGCTTGCTGCTTTTCTTCTCCTCTTCCTCTCTTTTTTTATTACATCAGCTTTGATGCTGCAGCTGTCCAACTTCATAGTAATGCTGAGTGGTTTTTCAGATTTAAAAACAAAATGAAAAGAAACAAGGTATAACAAGGAAAAAGTGAGTACTTCATCTCTGGAGGTTTTTAAGAAGAAACCGGACAGTCCCTTTTTTGAAATGGTATAGGATCTCCTGCTTGAGCAGGGGGCTGGACTAGAAGACCTCCAAAGTCCCTTCCAGCTCTATTCTTCTTCTTCTTCTTCTTGACTGAATGTAAAAATATCCTCCCTCCGATCCCTCCCACTCCAAATCAAAGGGGCTCTGGAGAACAGGCTTTAGCTGTTTGCAGAAAAGAAAAACTTTTCCCCGTATCAACTTTGAAAGCTGGATAAAATCTGGATGCATTGAAGGGGGCTTGATTCCACCATTCTTTTCCAACTTTCCAGGGGGTAAATGTGAATGGGGAAAAAAAGATCACTGAGGGGACTCTTCCATATCTCTTTCGTTAGACAAAAGTGGGAACTTGAGGCATAGGGAATTGTTATTTCCTCTTCTTCCCAATTACATTATTTGAATTTAGGAGGGTTTTATTTTTTTTGAGGGGGGGAGGGGAAAGAACCCAGTTTCGTGAACTCTAAAAGTGCATGGTATTTTGAACAAATGAGCATCTAGACTACATAGGAAGTTATTAAGGTCACAAAGCCTATAATCTGTGGTAAACCCTCCTTAACAAGGGTTTATTTACTTATAAAAATGGCAGGAAAAGCTGGTTAATAGCAGGAGTATAAAAAAAAAAAATTGCGAGCAGTACTCCCAGTTCAGAATTCATTCATGAAAGTTAAAAATTTACATGGGTCGAGGTAGGGAAAGTTACTTATCATCATCATCATCATCATCATCATCATCATCATCATCATCATCATCATCATCATCATCATTATTATTTTATTATTATTTTATTTTATTTTTATTTTATTGTTTGAAATAGCCAGAAGTGCTTTCCTCCCCCCTCCCATATGCAGTATCAAATGACCTTACAGTATGGTATAATCGAGTGATCGTCCTCTCAAAAAAGTAAGAAGAGGGACAAAAGCAAACACGGGGTTTTATTTTTTAAGTAACAGTGAGATGCAGGGAACAAGATTTAATTTAACTTGCTTGCCATTTTAGCAGCAGGTCTAAATGATTAATGCCTTGCTTATTTGTTTATTTATGGAATCACTTTATTGCCTCAGTTGATTAGGGTTCCAAGTAATGTATGGTAATATTTGGTTATGCAGTGTGTAATAGATCCAGAGTGTTACAGCAGTTTTCTTCCTCCTTAAGGAAAAAAAAATAAACCAGTGCAGTTGCCCTTTGAAAAAGCACTTTTGAGACAACTTCGATCTGGATGACAGAATCTCCACAGGCAGAAGCTTTACACTGTTAAATCAAGAAGTCTTAAGTATCATGTTTCCCCCAAAATAAGACAGGGTCCTATTTTGTTTTGATTCCCAAAATAAGCGCCTGGCCTTATTTTCAGGGAGGTCTTATTATTTTTGAGGTGCAGAAGGGAGCGAGTGTGGTCACTTCAGGGCTGCAGCTATGTTGCAGCCAAGGTGGCGCAGTGGTTAAATGCAGCACTGCAGGCTACATCAGCTGACTGCAGTTCTGCAGTTCGGCTGTTCAAATCTCACCGGCTCAGGGTTGATTCAGCCTTCCATCCTTCCGAGGTGGGTAAAATGAGGACCCGGATTGTTGTTGGGGGCAATATGCTGACTCTGTAAACCACTTAGAGAGGGCTGGAAGCCCTATGAAGCGGTATATAAGTCTAACTGCTATTGCTATTGCTATATTGCAATATTTTCAGGGAGGGTTTATTTTTGGGGGAGGGCTTATTTTAAGACATGCACTCAAAAGCCCAATTGAGCTTTTTTTTTACCCAGGGAGGTCTTATTTTCAGGGAAACAGGGTAGTCTAAAGTGTAGATGTTTGTAATTGAATTTTCTGACCCTGAGAAGAAAAATGAACATTTAAAAACATCTGCGGAATAATAGCAGATGAACATTTTTGTGATAATCAATCAAATAATCAGTTAACACCCTTCCCATTAAACCAAGATTCCACCTTAACATTGTCACTGATAAGTGAGGGCCAAGGTACATAAATTTAATTTCTGTGATGTTTAACATCCAGCCTCTTTTTTTCTTTCTTTCAATGAACCAGCCTATTCTGAATCCATGGGAATTTTGTTTTCCTGGTTGCAAGCAGGAACTTATCAGTGTTTCTTAATAGAGGACGTTTGACAACTGTCCTTGTCCTCAAATGTTGAGCTTATGAGCAAATATCAGAATCAAAGCATATAAAAAGCAATTTGATGACATTTATGGATCTTTGTTTTAAAAAAAGAGAGGCCCTTTTGTGCTTCACAGTATCTGTGTGCCCTTGAGAGATTTCCACTCCATTTACTGACCAAAGTCAATTTTTTACTATTGTTAGCAATGCAGAGCTATTATACTCTCCAAAAGAATGAGCTGAGTATTATTCTGACGCAGGACCCATCAGCACAATTGCTAGCTAAAATTTAATCACTGGGCCTTGATTGTTTGTGTGACAAACAAAGGGGGAAAAGCAGAGGGTGCCATTTTCAGCCACACAGCTGGATTTTCAAAAGATGGACAGGTAGTGGGCTTTATTATTTATGAACAGGGTGGAATAACTGGAAAACTCACACTGACAGACATTGTATTGGTCCATTCGTGTCCACACACTTGATTCCAAGACACTGACAGGCTTTTCACAGTATTTACTCCTTTTTATTGTTGAGACTACTAAACAGACAAATATTCCACTATCCTACAAACCATGCAGTTGATCATATCGTTTCACTTATAACCAGACTTCACAAGTTTTTATGTCTTTCAACATAACATAGCAAATGGGGAAAAAAATTGTGGGATCAAATAATTGATTTACATCCTCTCCATTAAATCAAGACTTGGAAAGAAGATCAAGGGCAATATAAAGACCTTGCCTTAATGTACCTTATGATTCTTGATGAATGTATTCTATTTTATTTTTCTTTATGTACACTGAGAGTATATGCATCAATGACAAATTCCTTGTGTGTCCAATCCCGCTTGGTCAATAAATAATTCTATTCTATTCTATTCTATTCTATTCTATTCTATTCTATTCTACTCACTGATAAATAAGGGTGAAGGTACACACATCCAGTTTCCATGATTCTATAACTAACCTCTTTTTTCTTTCAAAAATCCTATCTATTCTAAATCCATGAAAATTCAGTGTTGAATGGAATAGCAATAACACTTAGACTTATATATCACTTCATAGTCCTTTACAGCCCTCTCTAAGTGGTTTACAGAGTCAGCATATTGACCCCTGAAATCTGGGTCCTCATTTTACCAACCTTGGAAGGATGGAAGGCTGAGTCAACCCTGAGCCGATCAGGATCAAACTCCTGGCAGTGAACAGCGAGTTAACCTTCAGTACTACATTCTAACCACTGTGCCACCACGGCTCTCCATAACTAAATATTATCACCTAATTCCTGCTTAAAGAATACTTCATTGTCTGTTCTTAAGCAACTGGATCCACTGGGCATTAGTTCAGAAAAACTTGATATGCTTTGCAGCTTGGGTGATGAACTCACCTGCCAAGTTCAGCTGGAACAGTGCAGTGGATAAATGTAAGGCCTTCCCAGTATGGCCATCCCAGGGGAAATATGAAAAAGTGAAAGCTGACAAAACCACATGGATGTAATTATAGAATCAACAAGGGTTGAGCATATGAAATACGATTGGCATAGCAGAAATGAACTTTATAGCGTGCCATATACTCTCATTAATTGCCAGACAGTATAAATCATTTTGTGATTATTTACCTCTGCCAGATTTTTTTTCTTTCCCTCCATCATAAAGAAAGGATCTATTTTATGGAACCTTATGATTTTGATTGAGACATTTTGATAGTGCACTGGCTACCCATTAGTCTCCGAATCCGCTTCAAGGTGCTGGTCGCTACCAATAAAGCCCTACATGGCATCGGACCTGGGTACCTGATTTTGATTGAGACATTTTGATAGTGTGTGTGTGTGTGTGTGTGTCTGTGTGTGTGTGTGTGTAACATAACAATCTGTAAACAAAAATATAGCTCTTCAGATTTCTTTTAAAGAAAATCAGGTATGTCCTTAGCAGAAGGTAAAAAGTTGAGAGTTAAAATGTTTTTGGTAAGAATCCTATTCATTGTATTAGAATGTAAGTATGGGATAAGTATGGGATTAGGAGCCGAGGTGGCACAGTGGTTAGGGTGCAGTACTGCAGCTACTTCAGCTGACTGCTAGCTGCAGTTCGGCGGTTCAAATCTCACCGGCTCAAGGTTGACTCAGCCTCCCATCCTTCCGAGGTGGGTGAAATGAGGACCCAGACTGTGGGGACGATATGCTGACTCTGTAAACCGCTTAGAGAGGGCTGACAGCCCTATGAAGCGGTATACAAGTCTAACTGCTATTGCTATAAGTTTACAAACATAATCAGAAAAAAATGACTGAATGGTAGTCTTATAAGGGACTAGAACCATTTTAGAAATCCCTGTGTTTAGGAGCAGTAGTTGAGGTTTTTGTCTTCATTGTACTTTTTCAATTATTTCCAGAGAAGAGCCAGTTGAGATATTGAGGTCAGTGAGGGACTTGCTATGATGTGATGGATTGGTATAAAAGCCTAAGAGAGATAGATATCATTTTCTTGGTTGCCTCAGCTTGTCCCTTATTAAAAAAATAGGAAAACCATCTTGGACATTTTGTTTTATTGTTTCAGCTCAGTCCACCAAAGTAATTAATGTTTGTTTTCCTTGAAAGTGACACATCCTGCTAAAGCTTGATATCATTTTTATAAGGAGATATGAAAGGAAGCAGTGGTGGCGGCCCCATTTTAGAGGCAGAAGAGCTATTGATGTAATGCAGCCCTGGAAGGACAGATATCGTTAATAACCCAGCTAAGCTGCCAAGTGTCCAAGTCAGAAAATCCATCATGGCATCAGACAATTGCAGTGGTGGGCGAAATGGAAGAAAACTTTCTTGATATTGCAACAGAAATATCTTCAAAGCCCTCAAAGTTTGTGTTGTGCATCCATTTGGTAGCCCCTTGTCTTCTGAGACCATTTATCTATTGTCTTGGATACCTTCATGACAAGTGTGGGAGAAAAAGGAATCACTTCTGCTTCTATGTATCATACGCGGGTTGTCATTTTCTAATTGATTTTTCCTGTAAGCACCTCAAATCCCCCTACATCAAACGCAGACATAAATGTCACTGGCAGTTTGCAAGTGAGAGAACAAATATGCCCCTTTTTTCAGCCATCTTATTGTAAACCTACAATTAGTATTTAGTATTTATTAATACTTATAGGCCGCCCTTTTCCCTGAGGGGACTCAGGGCGGCTTACATAAAATGAGGGGGGGGGTATACAGACAATAGACACAAACAATACATAGAAGTAAAATAGTAAGCAACATTCATTCATCATTCGGGTGGGGACAGTTATCTTTGTCCCCAGGCCTGACGGGCTAGCCAGGTCTTAAGGGCTGTGCGGAAGGTCTGGATGGTGGTGAGGGTACGAATCTCCACGGGGAGATCGTTCCAAAGGGTCGGAGCTACTACTGAAAAGAACAATCAACTGCCTTATCAAAGTAGTTGAGTCTGTGACATTTATTTATTTATTTACTGTACTTATAAATCTCCCACCCCTTTCAAAAAACTTCAAGTGAAGTTGTTAAAGGAATTTCTTTGGAGCTCCCCCATATTAGTTTTTGTTTTTGTTTTAAATAAAGAAATATGTGCTCAGAGAGGCATTTCAATGTATTACATGAGTGTGGATGAGTAGAAAGAAAAAAAAATAGGACCATATTTCTAACACTTTGATTCTCCTAGAAGGATTCTCCCTGGATTAAAGATCTGGAGTTCTCTTTTTTCATTTTCATCAAAACAAAATCAAGTAAGATTTATCCAAACAGAGAAGAGTGAATATTATGCAAAGAATTAAGATTTCTAAGCAGGCAGAAGAATTGCCAAGAAAACCCCATGAAACATGTTCAAGTCTAATGATGCAACAGTCTTAGATGTTGGGGTAAGATAATCAGTTTACTTTTTGGCCCAGCTTAAAGATAACTGTACCCTGTTAGAGTCTGCTTTCTTTTCTTTTCTCCTTGTATAAAACTTGGCTTTGGAAGCAATTATAGAAAGGGAGGAGAAAGAAGAGGATTTCCAGTGTCATATCAATTAGAAATTTCCAATAGAAGATTTATGGGGATATTCTGGGAAGGACTTTTGGCACAAAGAGAATAGATAAAATAAAAATCAGGCCTCTATTAACCACCTCATCCTAATTTTTATGGAATTTCTTTGTTTCCTCTATACAGGGCATTCCAAATTCATAATAGGCAATTATAAGCAATTCAGAATTAACTCTAAAAGTGTACATTTCTCATCCACAACTGCAAATTGCTTCCAGTCTTATCATTTTCACATATATGTCAGGTATTTAAATTAAAGACGATTCCCTTTTTGCGCATCAAACAACTCTAGGTACTAGAGCTAGACCCAAGGTGGCACAGTGATTAGAATGCAGCATTGCAGGCCAATTCTGCTGACTGCCAGCAGTTCAATTCTGGTTGATTCAGCCTTCCATATTCCACGCTAAGTAAAATGAGAACCCAGATTGTTGGTGGCAATATGCTGAATCTGTAAACAGATTAGAATGGGCTGTAAAGCACTGTGAAGCAGTATATAAGTCTAAGTGCTATTGTTATTGCTACTCTACTTGATTTAGTAAAGATTGTTCTGAACATCCCTAATGGGACTAGCCTGCCCCACCCACACTGGCAGAAGATACCATCAGTCAAGGAATTTCAGCTGGCAGGGTCCAGGAGAAGGGCCTTCCCTGTGGTGGATCTTGCTCCTTGGGATATCTTAACCCCCGAGACAAGATTGACACCAGCTCTTCTGACTTTTTATAAGAGCCTTAACACCTCTGTCAAATGGCTTGGGGACAAATGCCTTGGGGCCCAATGGAGAAGCTCCACACTGCAGGTGGTTGTTTCATAAAGAGTTAACCCCCTCCTCCCCCCATGTCCTTCCTTCTCTGTCTTGTGACAGTGATTTTATTTTGATTATATTGTCATTTTACTGGGTTAGGAATATTTATTTTTGGATGATTTTAATGTTTTTATGGTGTAAGTCACCCAGAGTCACTTCAAAATGAGATGAGCAGGAAGTAAATTTAATTAATAAACAAATAGTAAAATAAATAAACAACAGGAAAGGACTTCAAACACATTTAACTGAAAGGGATTTTAAAAAACTGCTCAGCAAAAAAAAAAAAGTATCAGAGGAAAGATACAACCATTTAATACCTATTTTGGTTCAATATTCTCTAAGAAGAGAATCTCCTTTTCACCTAGCGACTGGGAAGAGCGAGACGAAGCTTCCAATTTGAACTTGATTGAAACATAATCAAGGAATACCTTTTCTCTGAATAAATTCAGCACCAGTTACCCAGTATCACAGTACTGAAAGAAAATGCTGATTGTCTGGCTGATTTCTATCCATTATCTGCAAGAAACCTTGAAGAGCAAATGAAGTGCCAGGTGATTAGAGAGGGCAAATATTGTTTCTAAAAAAAGAGAGGAAAAGAGACTTTAGAAAATACAAACCATTCCAATCTGATGATTATACCTGGTAGGTTTTTCCAACAAATCGCAAACATATCGGAAAGAGTGCAGTAATTACTATATTTAAACATGGTTCACCCAAAAGCTTTATCTGGGTGTTCAGATAAAATCATACTCTTATCAAATGGAAGGGAACTATTAAGTGAGGCATCATAGATCCTGGTTCTGGGTCCACACCACCATGCAACATTTTCATTAAGGGTTGGATGGAGGTCTGGAACATCTTATTAAAAACCCTTGTTTATGATAAGAGCATTTCAACAGTGGAAATAAGAAGGTCATAAGCTTTCCTTCAGTGAGAACATTCAAGGAGAACCTGGACAGGTAGATAGCAATAGCATTTAGACTTATAGACTGCTTCACAGCCCTCTCTAAGCAGTTTATAGAGTCAGTATATTGCCCCCAACAATCTGGGTCCTCATTTTACCCACCTCGGAAGGATGGGAGGTTGAGTCAACCTTGAGCCTGGTGTGATTCAATCTGCCAAATTGCTGGCAGCCGGTGATTAGCAGAAGCAGCCTGCAGTACTGCACTCTAATCACTGCACCACCGCGGCTCATATTAAGATATCTTTGTTGTGGACCGCCAGCAACCAGCAGAGTTGGCAGCAGATTCAAGACAGTGAGGAGGTTGGGGAGGAACATGGGCCAGTCCTGGAGTCTGGGGAAAGCTGTGATGAGAGCTCTGTGTTGGAGGTAGAGAGTGGGCCAGAGCCGTATGCCAGTTATCAGCTGTTTTCAGAGTCAAACATCAGTGAGGCAGATGAACAGCTGGAGCCTGTTCCCAGTGTGTGCATGGGCAGAGTTGCCAGGCAAAAGGAACAGCTAAAGAACAGGGGTCAACTTGGAAGTAAGGCCACAGTGGACAATGAATGGCCTCTCCCAGAGGAAATAAAAGAGGAGTGAAAGGAGAGTGGAGTTTGCATGAGACAATTAGTCACTTAATTGGTTCGTGACTCTCCCAGACTCCTTGCCAGATATCGGCCTATCAACTCTCAAATAAGGTCTGTGATTGTAAATCCTCCCTTGAAAGACTTCGCTGGATGTGAATGAGAAGAATTCACAGTAAATTAATAAAAAAAGGTGTTTTTTTTTGGGGGGGGGGGACAAGGAGTTTGCTTCATGCTCTTGGGAAGCCTAGGTCAGAACAATCTTAAATAAAGATATTATAATATATCTTAAAGATATTAAGAATACCTTTATTTGGGATCCTGTACTGAGCAGAAGATCAGACTAAATAGTCTAAATGTCCCTTTCCAGTTCTGAATTTCACTACCCTCAAGGTCTTCACTATCATCATTTTAGAAATGATTTCCTCCATTCTTTCCTTTCAGGGACAGTGGTTTAAATTTGCTTCAGCTTCGGTGTTCTCTGAATATAATACTGGATCATTTCTCATGCATAAAAGCTGAAGACAATTGTAATGTTGCCATTAAAGTTTTTATACAAGTTATATTGGTTTCTTAAAAAGGCAATATTTCAGGTGAAGATTAGTTAGTGTTATAAACACTGAATTGTGTGACTAAAATGAAATGTTAAAGAAAAGCATCGTTTTTTGTCCTTGCCCAAGTAATTGGAAGTTGTGATATTTCATTCATGACTAATATTTGGATTGCTTTTACAACACTGTTAGCAAACTGCTCCTGTCAAAATAGACCCAGCTTCTTCCTTCCTTTCCGGTAAACACGACAATACTCTTAAATTTCAGCTGCTTCTTCTTTTTATGTGTATTATGATAGCATTCTAAAAAGCCAAAATCAGCACTCCATTGTACAGAAAGCTACACAAAGAGACAAGCCATTGTAACCCCTGCCCTCACAGTTTAACTCGAGCTTTAAACCTCCAAAATGAAATTGGTTTTGCAATAAGCTCAAAGCTAGCATTCAATACATTGAGCTAATGTGCTGTGGGCATCATATCAATTCATTATACAGTGACTTTAATGATGTTTAGCAGCGAATGACGTCCCAGGGAATGTAGGTAGATCTTTCTTTAAATTGTTAATGATTTTTAGACCAGTTTAAATTTCCTACATTCCAAAGTCAGATATTCCCTTCAATACACATCCATGGCAATTTGGGATTCTCACCAGGTCTCTCCACCCTGGTGGTTTACATTTACAAAAAAAAATATTTTAGCTTAACAACTGGGAAATGGACAAAGCCAAAGCAAATCCAAACAATATCTTTATTTTTTTTTTCATTTTATGCTTCTATGCTTGGAAAAATAGAAATGATGGACAACCATGGCCCATTATTATATTTAAAAGTATTCATATCTGTCAAAATAAAGAACAAAAGAAAACAAGAAGGAAGGGACGTCTTTCTTTCAATAGCCTTAACTGATTATATACCCATGACATGAATGACTGACCCACCCACCCATCCCCTGCTACTTTACACAAGTTTTCTATCCAGATTTCAAATATACCCAGCAACAACCAAGGATTGGAAACTGAAGGTAATGACAAACAAACCAGAGCTCCTTTGATAGGAGAGCATAATGGCTTACTGAAAGATGAATTAGATTACTCTATCTCCGGTCTATTACTCTTTCCAGGTGATTTCTCAACTCTTTAGTGTTAAGATAGAGTTGCCATATCTGGGTTACAAAATGCAAATAATGTAGTGGCACAGTGGCTAAGATCCTGAGCTTGTTGATCAGAAAGGTCGGCAGTTTAGCGGTTCAAATCCCTAGTGCCACATAATAGAGTGAGCTCCCATTACTTGTCCCAGCTTCTGCCAACCTAGCAGTTTGAAAGCACGTAAAAATGCAAGTAGAAAAATAGGGGCCACCTTTGGTGGGAAGGTAACAGCATTCTGTTCACCTTTGGTGTTTAGTCATGCCGGCCACATGACCAGAGACATCTTTGGACAGCACTGGCTCTTTGGTTGTGAAATAGAGATGAGCACTGCCCCCTAGAGTTGAGAATGACTAGCATATATGTGCAAAGGGAACCTTTATTTTTACCTTTTACCATATCTGGATTACAAAATACAAATAACCAGTAGAAGGCAGCAAGGAGAATTATTTCATTTCTCTTTGCTGCCCTCTGGTGGTTGGCTTCGTTTTTGCAAACTGGTCATACAGGCCCCAGAGTGCATGGTATATTTGTTCAAGTTTAAGGTGGCAGAGAATATTGTTTTAAAAAATTAAGCATATAGAAGTATGTATGTATAAAAATCAAAATTAATTTCTGTTGACTTGGGGCTGTGAGATTCAGGCATGTCTAGATACAAAACAGTAGGCTATTGGATACTGAATTGTAGCTTTCTCACAATGCTTTAAAAACCTCGCCCCAGGAGAAGAGGACACCAGAAATGGAAAATGCCTGACTATGTCTTCCAAATACCTTGATCTGAGACCCTTTCTATTTTTAAATAACTCTGAGCAAGTATGTGTCAACCAACTTTAAAGGTTCAACCACAACCTAAAACGTAAATCAATAGAAATACAGAAATCTGACCTGAGCTGATTTCTTCATGTTGTATTTCTGACATACAAGCTTTACTTTCATTGGATCAAAGTGGAAGGGGAGACAAAAAGAGATGGCTGTAGGGAAAACTCTCATGATCTGCTATTTATTTAACGAAAAGGATGACTAGGGGTGACATGATAGCACTCTTCCAATGTCTAAGGGACTGCCACAAAGAAGAAGGAGGTCAGTCTATTCTCCAATGCACCTCAAGGCAGGACAAAAAGCAAGGATGGAAACTAACCAACTTAGAACTAAGGAGGAATTTATGGACAGTTAGAATAATCAGTGGAATGACTTCCCTCCAGAAGTTGTGGGTGCTCCAAAACTGGAGATTTTTAAGAAGAGATTGGAGAATCATTCATTTGGAATCGGGTAGGGTCTCCTGCTTGAGTAGGGGGTTGTATTAGAAGACGTCCAAGCTGCCTTCCAACAGCATTCTGTTAAAGCTGTATGTTCACCAAAATTTAAATTTCAAAAAAGTGACTGGAAAGCAAAATACACATATTTGTTGATGTGATATATTTCTACTGCATTGAAACTACTCCTTATCATCCCAGATTCTGGCCCATTTTTTGTATGTATGTATGTATGTATGTATGTATGTATGTATGTATGTATGTATGTGTATATATACAGCTTGAAATAGATCTATACTAGTCTCCCTTTATTTATCTATCAGCACAAATGCAACACATTTGTGTGTGTGTGTGTGTGTGTGTGTGTAGGTAGGTAGGTAGGTAGGTAGGTAGGTAGGTAGGTAGGTAGACAAGTATGTGTAGATAGATAGATAGATAGATAGATAGATAGATAGATAGATAGATAGATAGATAGATAGATAGATAGATAGATAGATAGACAGACAGACAGACAGACAGACAGACAGACAGACTGTGAGTTCATTCAGTGATATACATCTGAATGATATATCTATCTGTCTGTATATCTGAAATAAATCAATCTCCCTAACATGATGAATGACACCAGGCCCACACTCACAAGAGCCACACAGGATATCACCATCAAACATCCACAAAGAAAGCAGACAAAAACCCACACTGATGAGGAGGCACGACCAAGGACCAGAAGCCAGATTGCAAATGCACCATTAGCCTCTTTAAACCCCTCCTATCCTTACATGAAACACAAACCCCCAACCAATCAGAACACATCTCCACCCAATCAGGACACACCTCCACCCAATCAGAACTCCCACCCAATCAGTTCAAACCCCCACTGGCAGTTAAAAGGAAGAAACAGCCGAGATCTCACATTGCTCCTGGAAGCACCAAGCCTGAAGATGACGAATGACGAATGAGACTTCGTCGAAACGTCGGCAAGACATCTCCAATTTTACGCGGGAAAGAACCCGAATAACTATATATATATATATATATATATATATATATATATATATATATATATATATATATATATATATATATATATATATATATATATATATATATATATATATATATATATATATATATATATATTTAAAGTCACAACCCCTGGTATGCCCAAGAAGGCAATGGAGCACAGGTTCGATTCCCAAAAACTTGGGTATGGCTAGCTGATGAGAGCTAAATAGCTTGAAATAGATCTATACTAGTCTCCCTTTATTTATTTATCAGCATAAATATAACATATATATATATATATATATATATATATATATATGTATGTATGTATGTATGTATGTATGTATGTATGTATGTATGTATGTATGTGTATATATATATATATATATATATATATATATATATATATATATATATAAATATATATATATATATAATAGACAGACAGACAGACAGACAGACAGACTGTGAGTTCATATATATATGAATATATATATATATATATATAAATCTCCATTAACAACACTAAACATATACTAATATATTTTTTTAAAAATAATCAATATAAAAAAGTGAGAACAGTAGAATAGGGCTTGGACATATATACTTTGCAGTGTTTTTTTTCAGGATTTGTTTCTTTTAAAAAAATTGTCTAGGGGGAATTGGGTTTCATTTTGAATTTACTATTTTTATTTGATATGCACTTACAGCTATATCCTTTTCAGATGCTTTCATCAGGGAAAATAGGGAATGGCTCTAATATTGCCACGTCTGATAATTGGACATGTCCCTTTGGCTCCTTCATCCAACTCTTCTTTTATCTTGCTCTTAGTGATTCCTTCAAGGACCCTTCCTTTCTCCTCACATTTCCATGAGATATAAAAACGAATGTCTCTGCCTGGAGCATCATCAGCTTGGCTATGGTATTATGGTGTGATATGCAATTACTTTTCTCCCTCACAATAAATGCTTTTCTGTAGCATAGCTGGCAATCAGATCCTTCTATGACACTCCACCACACTGGAAAAATAAATATCCCAATGAAGGGTTACCAATGCTCTCAGGCCCCCTGTTTCTGATGATTTTCCTGTGGTGTATGAATCTCACAAATGGAATTGTTTTTAATTGTGGCATTTATGGATGCTCTGCCTTACTGAAAGGTGAATTGAATAAACATTTAGATCAAGTTTCCTACCCAATTGAAAATAGACTCACATTTTATGAAAATTTAGAAGGCACTCCAATCCCACATATACTGGCAATATTAGATATCCTTTGCCGTTTTTGTATCCTGATTTAAAATTGAGAGCTACTGGGTATATTTTTTATTGAAAACACCTTTGAAATGAATAATAAAGATGGATGTGCCTTTGTCTATGGTGGTGGTGGTGGGAATTATCTCCATTCACCAATTCAGTTAAAAACTACCTCAACCTCCTTTCCTGCATATAAAAAAAAATTAGAAATTCCACTTATGGCTGATGAGAAAATGAGTGAAAGTTCCTACAGGACTTTAAAATCAGTGACTTTGACAGCTTTAGTTATTACAAGAGCAATTCTTCCCATGTGTGTTTGTGTGTGTGTGTATGTGTGTGTGTACGCGCGCACGCGGGTGGAGCAGATATTTTGCTTTCCATTTGCTCCTGTCTAGCATAATATTTTGCAGTTGTCAGTAATTATACAATGATTTAGAAATGATGGTCTGCAGAATGGATTGAGAATAGAAGGGGGTGTATCCAGTTGGATGACCACTAATGATGAAATAGTATTGTGTGTTATTTAGAAAAAAAAGAAGAAGAAGCAGGGAAATAAGATTTCACAAAAAAGATAGGAGGGTAGCAGGATAAAATTCCGACTGGAAGCATACAATTTTAAGGAAGAAAGAACTTCTTGCCTTATCTGTAAACAAAACCTGGGACTGAAATACCTGCATAGCAATTGCATAACGGATTAACAGCTACTGTGCATTCCCTGAAGCCATTAACCATTTATAAGTGGTAGTGCACATCAAAATAATCTGTTTATGATAGTACACAATTGCTGGATGAAAATTGCATTCTGTAAATTGCAACAAAGGATCCAATGCCAATCATGATTTTTTTGCTTAGTATTTGTTTATTGCACTTAGTATACATTATCTCGGTTCTTGCAAGACCAGTGAAATTAAGTTATGCCATCCCAGTGAGTCATTTTTTTTGGAGGGGGGATAGATTAAGGACACACAAATACAGCTGGATCAGCCAGGCATCATTTATTCTCATGTCCTGATTTAAGCCTTTAAAAATCACAATATCAGGACTTAGAAGTTGAATTTGTCAAAGATAATCATTGCTGGGGACATGGTGGCTCAGTGGCTAAGACGCTGAGCTTGTTGACCAGAAAGGTCTGTAGTTCAGCGGTTCAAATCCCTAATGCCGCATAATGGAATGAGCTCCCATTGCTTGTCCCAGCTTCTGCCAACCTAGCAGTCTGAAAGCATTTAAAATGCAAGTAGAAAAATAGGGACCACCTTTGGTGGGAAGGTAACAGCGTTGCATGCGCCCTTGGCATTTAGTCATGCCCTCCCACATGACCACAGAGACATTTTTGGACAGCATTGAAACAGAGATGATCCCCTCCCCTAGAGTTGGGAACAACTAGCACATATGTGCGAGGGGAATCTTTACCTTTTACCTTTAATCATTTCTATTTCTTCTGTTTCTTGCTTTTTCTACTCCTTTCAGTCTAGTCACGCTTTTTTTTTATTTTAAAATGTTCACAAGCAAGCAATGCTTTGCAAGCAATTATTGTAATATAAGATTCCTTTTTATGCTTCAGTTTCACCAATACAATTTGTCTGCCTCTTTTCTGTAACGCATCTAGTCATTTTCTTCATTTCTTTATATATTTTCAGGAACACCATCAAAAGCTAAGTGCAAATACCAAGTATGCATTTATGTATTACACTTTTATCCTGTATTTCCTCTAAGGACTCATTATAATGTTTGTAGCTGTTTTCCCTCAGATTCCCCGCACCCACCCAAGCTTCTAAGGGCCAATTTGGTATAGTAGTTAAAGGCATGAGACTTGAAACCAAGAGAATTTGAATTCTAGTTTTGCTTCAGGCATGAAGCCAAATGGGTGACTTTAGCTCAGTCAGTATCCCAGCCTGGAAAAAAGATAATGTCATACCACTTCCAAAAATGGTGCTAAGAGAACTGCAATTGCCAAGAATCAAGCGTGACTTGAAGGCACATGCACACATATGCGCGTGCACATGAGGGCATAAGCAAAAAGCCATGATGGCACCAAAGTCACCAAGGGAAGTGCTTGAACCTCAATCCAGCTCCTTAACTGCTGCCTAACACTGTGTTTTAATTGACACACTGATTCACAATTTCAATATTCATTCCTATCCTTAATACAATGCAGTAATCATCTCCATGTGCTTTACCTTGCAATACAGCAATATATACACCTTTTATGCAGCCTAATATAAAGCATTCCCTATCAAAAATACAATCAGAAAGTTTGGCAGTTCGAATCCCTAGCATCGCGTAATGGAGTGAGCTCCCATTACTTGTCCCAGCTTCTGCCAACCTAGCAGTTCAAAAACATGTAAAAATCCAAGTAGAAAAATAGGAGCCACCTTTGGTGGGAAGGTAACAGCATTCTGTGCACCTTGAGCATTTAGTCATGCCAGCCATGTCTTCGGACAGCGCTGGCTCTTCAGTTTTCAAATGGAGATGGTCCCCACCCACTAGAGTCAAGAACAACTAGCACATATGTAAAGGGGAACCTTTACCTTTACTTTATCAAAAATATGCTTGTTTCTTTTGAAGAATGCTAGGGTCATACCTTGGATATTCTGCCAGTTCTGACAGGTTCTAGAGAACTGGTAGCGGAAATTTTGAGAGTGGGGAGGGAATGCGGATTTTGCAGTATCCTTCCCCTGCCATGCCCACAGAACTGGCACTAAAAGTTTGTGAATCCCATCACTGGATATGACCCCATATCTAAAGCCTTTGGCTGGTTAAAAGAAATAATCCACTAAGACAACAACTCCCCCCACAATATATAAATAATCTACACACAAGTAGAGTTATATGAGAAGGTGAAGGTGTCAAAACATGCAGCAGTCCAAATCTGATCTTTAATCGCAGCATGCCTTCCTCCTGAGCTTGAAGGAATTAACCAGACCTTAATTGCTCTCCTGGAACCCAGAATGGAAGGAGGAAACTGGAACTCAGTGGGGAGGGAATTCCAGAGCATGAAGGTAGTGATTGAAAATGGCCACTTCTCCATCAAGCTGTGTTCTCATATTGACACGACCTAGAGGCAGTTGACTCTGTTCAATATAATCACACAGGTAGATGAATACAGGGTAAGTCCCATGGATAACTCGGTCTAGACCATGTAGGGTCTTCAAGGTGACAACCAGCATCTTGAATTGCACCTGGAAGCAAGCTGGTGACCAGGAGAGCATCCCAACCCAGTGGGGTTCCTCCAAGTATTTTGGGATATGCCGGACACTGCCCAGGCTGTCTCATTTTGCACCAACTGTAGCTCCAACTTGCATAAGTCTTCAACTTACAACAGTTCATTTATTTCAAAGTTATAACAGCACTAAAAAAAAGGTGACTTAGGATCATTTTTCACACTTGCAACCCTTGGTTACGTGATCAAAATTTGGACGCTTGGCAACTGGTTTATATTTAGGACAGTTGCAGTGCTCAGGCCGTGTGATCAGCTTTTGTTACCTTTTGATAAGTAAAGTCAATGGGGAAGCGAGATTTACTCAACAACCGTGTTAATAACTTAACAGCTGCAATGATTCACTTAACAGCTGTGGCAGGAAAGGTCATAAAATAGGGCAAAACTCACTTAGCAAAAGTTCCACTTAACAACATAACATTTAGGGCTCAATTGTGGTCATAAGTCAAGGACTAAATGTACAAGTAGGGGGTGAGTAGTTGTTTCCAGCATATCAGAGGTGGTATTGAGCAGGTTCTGACCAGCTCTAGAGAACCGGTAGCGGAAATTTTGAGTAGTTCAGAGAACTGATAAATACCACCTCTGACTGCCCCTGCCCCCATCTATTCTCTGCCTCCCGAGTCCCAACTGATCTGGAGGGAATGGGGATTTTGCAGTAACCCTCCCCTGGAGTGATTGATTTTGATTTTGATTTTACTTTATTTGTATGCCGCCCTTTTCCCTGAGGGGACTCAGGGCGGCTCACAATTCAAGGGGAGGGAAGGACAAACAAGTTACAAACATGAAGACAGTACATCGTTAAAAGAAGCACAACAGTCATACCATTCGAGCGGGGTTGAAGTCTTTAGCCCCAGGCCTGTCGGGACAGCAGGTTTTAAGGGCTATGCGGAAGGCCTGGAGGGTGGTGAGGGTACGAATCTCCACGGGGAGTTCGTTCCAGAGGGTCGGAGCAGCCACCGAGAAGGCTCTCCTCCGGGTAGTTGCCAGTCGACATTGGCCAGCTGATGGAATTCGGAGGAGGCCTAATCTATGGGATCTTATTGGCCTAGTGGAGGTAATTGGCAGTAGGCGGTCTCTCAAGTACCCAGATCCAATACCATGAAGGGCTTTGTAGGTGACAACTAGCACCTTGAAGCGCACCCGGAGATCAACAGGCAGCCAGTGCAGCTCGCGGAGGATAGGTGTTACGTGGGTGAAACGAGGTTCACCCACGATCGCTCGCGCGGCTGCATTCTGGACCAGCTGAAGTCGCCGAATACTCTTCAAGGGCAGCCCCATGTAGAGCACATTGCAGTACTCCAGCCTAGAGGTCACAAGGGCACGAGTGACTGTTGTGAGAGCCTCCCGGTTCAGGTAGGGATGCAACTGGTGCACCAGGCGAACCTGGGCAAATGCCCCCCTGGTCACAGCTGACAAATGATGTTCAAAAGTCAGCTGTGGGTCCAGGAGTGGGGATGGGAATGGAGATTTTACAATATCCTTCCCCTGCCACTCCCACCAAGCCACACCCACCAAGCCACGCCCACCAAGCCACGCCCACATAACCTGTACTAACAATTTGAATCCCACCACTGCAGCATATTTATATACCAGTAGGTTAGGTATGATTATGACTGCGTGGGAGACTAGGGTGAGAATTTCATTTATTTCATTTTTTATATGCTTAACCAGCATTCATATTTCTTTATTAATAAGGGGTCAAGGTGAAGAAGGTTTGTGGGGACAAAGTGATCCCTTTGAATGCTTTGTGTTTAAAATCCAATTTTTGAATTCCAGTGTACTCAGCCCAGTATGTGGTGCAGCATTAGGGATTTTTGCTTCTCGCCTTTTCCCTCTCCCCACCCCTCCCACAGGCTCATCAACTGTACAGCTACACGCCAGGTAGGTACAACATGATCTGCTCCATGCTGAGAATGATTGTGCTGTTTAAATTGGGCTGATGTGTCTTGCTGAGAATTTTGCTTGCCTTGCTCTTTGAAGAGCTTAGGAACATTTGCAAATGGTCTCATAAACCACGGTAAGAATCCAAGCCTTTAAAGATGTACCAGTGGTGGAGACAGCAAAACCTGACAGGTGAAGTTGTGGTTTCAGGCACCTTTGCCAGACTTAATAAACTTGCTGTCCTAAGTAGAATCTTAAATTTCGATTTCACTCTTGAGAAGATTTGTCTATATGCTTCTTAAGAGCTGACACTGACTTAATGACACATAAAACAATAGCAATAGCAGTTAGACTTATATACCGCTTCATAGGGCTTTCAGCCCTCTCTAAGCGGTTTACAGAGTCAGCATATCGCCCCCAACAATCTGGGTCCTCATTTTACTCACCTCGGAAGGATGGAAGGCTGAGTCAACCCTGAGCCGGTGAGATTTGAACTGCCAAACTGCAGCTAACAGTCAGCTGAAGTAGCCTGCAGTGCTGCACTCTAACCACTGTGCCACCTCGGCTCTCTAAAACAAATCAAGTCAATGCTCTGATTTGTCTTCCACGCTATAACTAATATCCCTTTGTCTCCCAGACCTCCAGCGATCTCTTTCTTGCAGTCTTCCCCAAAGAATCAACAATATGGAGCACTTGTGGGCAATCTCAAGTTTTCTCCTTGTCCAGAGAGGAATTACAAAGCAACAGTCTACCGTGGCTCTTTTACTCTATCACAGAAATCAGCTTCACTTCCAGAGGTGCTGTCTTCAGTCTGCCACTTTTTCCCAGAAATCTCCCAGTTATATATTCACTTAGTGACCATTTCACTTAACGACCAAGTCATTTGAATAGGATGCAGTCAGAAAATGAGGAGAGGGTATAGTCGCATTGTACTGGACTAAAATACTTTCAGGGCATTTGCTAACTGAACACTGCAATTATTTCTTTATTATTTTTCGGTTCGATTCTGATTTTTAGGCCAGCAGTCCCCAAACTTTGTGGCTTGGCGGCTCAGATGGGGGGGGGGAGAGAACCGGCAGGCTGGTGTACATGCACATATGACTCAGCAAGATTGACTCAACCTTCCGTCCTTTCGAGGTGGGTAAAATGAAGACCCAGATTGTTGGGGGCAATAGGCTGATTCTGTAAAACCTGCTTAGAGAAGACTGTAAAAGTACTATGAAGCAGTATATAAGTCTAAGTGCTAGTGCTAAATGCTATATGCAGCTCAACTTGTCCAAGCAGCAACCTGGCACGCATGTGTGTGCATGCACAGCTCAACTTGTGCAACAGCCCACACTTTCATGGCCTGGTTCTAAATAGGCTGAGGCCCAGGGTTTGGGGAGCTCTGTTTTACACTTTTTTTAAAAATGGCTATATTACCAATTTTCCCTTAGCTAAAGATAATCCTCCAGTGAGATATATCATTAAGGGAAAGGATTTGAAAGTTTGGTTGCTGTATGGCTGGGAAAAGATTCAGAGATGCCTTTGGAATCTGTCAAAATAAGTCAAAATATTCTGACTTAAAATGTAGCTGTAAGAGTCATAGCAGGACAGATCCCATGCCTGACAGCAGAATCTCATGCTCATGTGGACCCTTTTTCTCCTTTTCCCTTTCCCCTGCCTGATTTCTTAGTTTTGGTCATAACCTTTAGATTTGAGATCTTTGGCTGACTATAGGCTCTTCCATATGGCAACCTTCAACTGCTTGTTTCCCCTGCTGAAACTGGCTCAAGAGTTTGCTGTCCTGATGTTATTCCATTCTTTAGTTCTTGCATGAGTGGCCACCAGGCATTCTGTCCAGATAATGGTTACTACAGTTCCTGATGAGTGGTTCTCCCTGCTTATATGTCCTTGAGTTTCAATGCCAGGAAAGCAGAGCTCCAATTGCCTTTTTTAGGTCTTTGAGGACATATATTTCCCATTGAAAGATCTTTTGTATGAGCCTTTCAACCCTTGAGTTTGACACTTTTCATCTGGCATAGCCACTGGTGGATTAGTGAGGCAGGGAAAGAAAAATCTGTTTTAATTTTCTTTGTGTCACTTGGGCTAGAAGGGAAAATCAGTAGAAGTATTGTCAGTTGGGAGACAAGGAGGGGGAAATGAAGGAAGGAAGGAAGGAAGGAAAGAAGGAAGGAAGGAAGGAAGGAAGGAAGGAAGAAAAGAAGGAAGGAAGGAAGGAAGGAAGGAAGGAAGGAAGGAAGGCAGGCAGGCAGGCAGGCAGGCAGGCAGGCAGGCAGGCAGGCAGGCAGGCAGGCAGGCAGGCAGGCAATAAATAAGACAGGAAGACAGGGGCACATTTCACCAATGGGGTTGGGCACCGATATGCTGCCATTCTCTTAGGAGGAGCCTGGAACCTGCACAGAGCATGTCCCTGGGTAGCAGATTGGGAGCCCCTACCCAGTATAGCTTTTATGCTATAATGGTGGGCTGAAGGGAATTAAATACCTCCCATGGACCAACAAGCCTGGTGAATGGCAGCTGGCTCATCAGTATCGACTGAAGGCGGGGACCTCATTGGTCAGAATGGCTTCAGAAGAACAGCACATGGAGTGGTGGCAGCCACTTGAGCAGCATGTGCACAGCAGTGTAGAAAGCAAAGGGAAGACAAATACATTATATATTTCCCAGGAAAATCATGTACAAAACTCATCGGCCCTTTTTCATGTGGCTGTTCACAAAAATAGGATTACCAACATCATCGCCAACGTCCGATGATGGATATGGTGCAAGAAGAAGAATGCTGCCATCATATATGGTCAACCTCAGAAAACACACTAAACACTCCTGCCTGCTGTTTTCCCTACAATCACAACCTTGTGAAATGGATTGGGCTAAGAGAACAGGACCAGTCATTCAGCTGGTTTTCATGACTAAGGCAAGCCTAGAATTCATACTCTCCAGATTTCTAGACCAGCCCCTTTACCTCTACACCAAAATTAATATATAAATAGGTGTATACAGACAATACAGACCTGTAATGTCAATTCTTGCCTGTCATGTAAGTATGTATGTATGTATGTATGTATGTATGTGTGTATGTATGTATTTGTGTAAGTATGTGTATGTATGTATCACTTTTGCATAGTTGCTCACAATAAAGGAACTCTAGACAGCTTACATTAAAAGCAAACATAACGTATAAATATTAAAAACTATAATTAGAAGACATCAGTAATATTATTAAGGACAAGATGTGGAGAGAAATGAAGTTAAAATGATGTAGCCAACTCATCAATTTGTCCTTGCCTTGAGATGACCAGATCTGCTGAGGCATCATCTTTTAAAGGACTTCTAGAGGAATGTCAAAGATGAGGTTAATTTCAATTCATACCTCTCTCTTTCTGTGCTTTTACACCCCTTTGTCCTCTCTCCCTTCTAACCATTTTGCCAATTTGGATGTTTCCTGATGTTTTAAAAAATAAATATCAAGCTATATATTTTTGCTAGCAAAATCTAGTGGTGTGAAGAATGCCTGCTCTGATCTGGGGTTCCCTGGAAGTGTGTTGGGTCAAATTAAATTCATTTTTCCGACACTCTTGGCACTATGGACTTAAAAAAACAACTTATATATTCCCATTCAGTTTTGCAAATTCAGTTTTCCTTAGAATGCAGGATTGAATTAATTTGGGGGTGATAAAATTGAAATTAACACAATTATTCATCAGAAAATGTTACAAAATTCAAAAGAGTGCAGAGAATCCCAAAAGGGAAAACTGCAGAATTGTTCAGTAAACTTGAAGATGAAGAGCAAGGAAACTTTTGACACTAGTCTTCATAGACTGCTAGATTTCCTTCTGGAGCTCTGATATTTTGATTCTAAACCTCTTCCCCCAACCCTTCCTACTCCTATTCTTCCTTTTTGATCTCTTTAGTAAAGGAGAAATGAATATATTTATTAGCTATGCTGCTTTTCCCCCCTCATCAATAAGCAGTCAATGTCTCTTTCAGTGCAGACTGAAGGATAGCTTTTTCAATGAGCCTTAATCACATGTACATTTATCAAGGAAAGAGGATTTTAATTGAATTGTCTGCCTAGATTAGAAATATCCTTTGTTATATTCTTGTTAACTTGAAAAAGGAAGGGGAGCAAAGTATCATAGTGTGATTTTTTTAAAATTTAGAAGTGGTAGTAACGTTAAGGCATAGACCTATTGAAGATATTATTCCTGTTCTGTGCTAAAATGCCCCAAAGATATTACACATTTGATTTTGGAAGAAATGGATGGAATTCTAAGGCAACAAAGGAGGATTTATTATATTACTACGAAGTATTTGAGCTACCTAGTAATCAATTTTTTATGCAGTGAACTTGAGTTTAAATATTGCAGTAACTATGAAACTAGCTCTTAAAGCTCATATAAGACTCATATAAATGTGATTTAATGGGATATTTAAAAAGGCATTGTGTTTCTCCACAATATGTCTTTATCTAAAGAAAAGGACAAAGAGGCAAAAGAAAATCATTTTGAAGACTCTGAGCTAAAGCTGGGAAAATCTAGATTGTCTAAAGATTTGATACTGTAACTACAAAATCTAGGATTTGAGCCTGAATTCTCAGGAAAAGATGATTCTCTCTCAAATTTTAGAAAGTATAGGTAAAGTAAGAGTATAGGTTCAAAGATGGATTGTTGTACACCCGGAAGAAATTGAGTTTATTGTAAACTCTTACTGGGAAATAAAAACCAACTTCTTTCTAGAATTAGTTCAGGGAAACAAGCTTGGTCCTATGTGCCTTCAATTTCTTGTACCAGCTGCTAGAAAAATATCTCCATATATTACCATTTAGCTGATTTCTCTCGTCATTGGAAATTCTTCCCCTTCTCTAGAATACTTCTTTTGGGACTACTATTCTGTTTTATTCTTTGAGCCTTATCCAAATCTTGATCTAATAATTGCCAGTATTGTTCAGAAAATCGATTCCAGCTTAGGTACTGTATGAGAAAACAGTATGGTACTTGTTAGGTAAAAGGTAAAGGTTCCCCTCGCACATATGTGCTAGCCATTCCCAACTCTAGGTATGTTCTTTAAAGTTGCAAGAACATCAGTGACACCCTATCATTTTCTTAAGAGCAACCATTGTTAGTTAGGGCAATGACATCCTATCTAAAAGCTTTTGGATACTATAAGCCAGTTCTGGTAACATGAACAGTTCAATTGATTAGGTTTTTTCCCCCCATCTATCCTTTTTTCAAGCAAAACTGTGGAATCTGTTTTGGCACTCTGCTGCCCAAATTAAACCTGACATCAACCTCATAAAGTTGGCTTGACTGATAGTAGATGACTCTATAAATTTCAATAATTCACAGAGTTTATTATTACCCTAATTATTAATCCTGCAGCTAAAATTCTGCATTTGGAAAGGATTGTTCAAGGTAGAACCCTTTGTTCTGGTTAGGAAATTTTGGCAAAGCATTTTGGAACTGGCCATTTCCCAGTGCTTGTTTCAACAACACATCTGTGTGTCAACACATCCCTCCTTCCCACCCCCTGTAAAGATTTCTTTTCTTTGTGTTCTTTTCTTCAAGAAATTCACCTTGGTCTGCATAGGGTGACTTCCTCAAAATTTTCTTTTAGAACAAAACTATGAGGTACATTAAGCTGACAGATAATTCTGACCACTAAGATTCAGTCAACTCAAACTCCCCATCCTATTTGTAGAATATCAAGAGAAGCCTTTTTTTTAAAAAAAAAAAAAAAGAGAGAGAGAAGGAAATCTGTAGTAATGCTGCATAGCACAATGGAGTGCTTACATTCTTAAGAATTATGTTTGTAGGCTTTAAAAAGGGTTTTATTTATCAAATAAAGTGTATGTTGGGTTTTTATTTTTGTAAGCCACCCAGAGTCACTGAGAATGAATGGGTGGCCATAAAAATCTTCTTAAATGAATAAAAACAAATAAATAAGTAAATTTATATACCACCCATTTCACTCTCAGAAATTAATTAATTTCAACCAAATATCTTTTATTTATTTATTTAATAAAAAGACTGCAAAGATTCAATTCACATTGGAAATTCAGTGCAAAGCTGCCTCAATCAGCTCTCCCCACAAAATCAAAAAGTCAAGTTGAATTATTGAACTGTATGCATCTGAATCTGTTCAACTATTTGGAAGGACTTTTTTTTTTTGCTTGACCAAACTCCCCTTTTCATTATTTAACCTTTAAAAACAAATCAACCTGACTTCCAAACATTAAATTGGGTCAGTTTCATTTTTCAAATCTCTCTGAATTGTGAAATTGGAATGGCGTAAGTCTAATCAATTATTTCAGTTGAACTGGGGCTGATCACACAGCCTTAGTAACGGGTGCTGTTGTGCTGGATATATTTTTAGGACATGCATGTATTTCAGGTTCACGGGGAAATGGCAAATGACGAGGTAAAAGGCCAATACTTTGACTTGACTAGGCTATATTGAGTCACAATTACCACATAATATGACGTAATTCTAAGATGATTGGACAGGAAGCTGAAATTTGTATTGGTGACTAACCTGTGCTCTTCAGGCGAATCTACATGGAGTTTAGAGCAGTTATTTTATGCAATACATTTTGCCACACCTCTATGTTGATGGCTGTCAGTCTTGGGAAGCTAAGAGCAGGCTGGTCTTCCTGGAACATTTTATGGTCTACAAAATTTTGCAACACCTCTATGTTGATGGCTGTCAGTCTTGGGAAGCTAAGAGCAGACTGATCCTCCTGGAACATTTTATGGGCTACAAAAATGATGGGATCCAATCTGGCTCGGTCACCGGGACCAGAAGTTTTATCTTCCAAACTTTCGGGCTCATGCTGGAGCCCATCTTCAGGGAACTTTTCTCCAGCAAAGGGTATGCTGTTCTGGGTGTTGTATTTATAGTGCCTGTTGTAAGTGGCCTCTTAGTACTTGTAGAAATACTTAGAAGGTGAGGGCTAGTAGCACAAGCAAACAACAGCTAATGACTTAAAAGCCAGCCATCAACACACCCCAAGCAACATCTAAAAAGCCACTATAAATACGACACCCAGAACAGCACACATTTCACCAGAGAGAAGTTCCCTGAGGATGGGCTCCAGCATGAGTCTGTAAACTGGGAAGACAAAATCTCTAGTCCTACCCAGATTGGATCCTGCAACATTATCCCGGAAAATGTATATTCACCTTCATTTGTACAAATTGATATCCCAGAGGTGGATGCGGCCATGATATATAGACATAATCGAACTTGTATTACGGTGGTAGGGGACCAAAGAAATTCTGCTTCAAAAAGCTGTTGCTCCACTGTTGTAAACAGCAATGACTTTGAGTAGATTCTCTTTGTTAAATATCACCACCGAATTGTGGGAAAATAGAGAAGGGATCACTTGATGTCCTGCTCTGTTTCTCTATTGCATTGCCATTATCTACATAAAAGCTACCTACAACATTCTTCCAGTGGCTCTGGACAGTTTTATAATTCATAGTTAGAGATACACTATACAGATAATGTAAATAATTGCTTCTTCTTCATGCCTCCCTCTGCCCATGTTTTTGCCTGCTTTTTCCCCATTTTGCCAGTTGACTCTGTTTCACAGATGCTAGTATTTAATAAACAAACATCAAGCTTTTTTTTTTTTTTGCTAGATGAACTGAGTGGTATGTGTGCTTGGGGTGGTGTGGATATAGGGGCTGACTGAGAGTGTGCTGGAGGCTACTAAGCTAGAAATAGTTATTTTCCAACGCACAGGAATTGGGAGTTTTAGCTTGTCTGCTTTTATATCAATTCAAGTTGGACTGCTATTGTTCTGTTGCTTGAACGTAACAGTCTGTTCTTCATTATCCAGCTGATGAGTTGACAGGAAGGAGAAAATGGTCAGGGTCTCTAGAAGAACTCTGTATGGGCCACAGAAAAACAGGACCTGAGTTTACCATCAATGCTCTTTTTTAAGAGCTGTCTGAACCAAATTTAAAGATAAAGAGATATATTTCTATTTAAAGCCAGGAAGATGGATTCCCTTCTAGTTGGACATCCTGTTCAAATAGTGATATTGTTTTCAGGCTGGAAGCAAATTCAGCCTTCAAAGAGTGATTACCTAATGTCACATTAAGATTAAGGAAGGTAAGAAACACTAGGGGAAAAAAGAGGATAGAGGAAAGGTCAAACTTTCTTAAATAAACCCAAACTCAATTTTAGCATTAGAGCAAAACAATGTTTTAAATAACCAGTTACTTCCTTCCTAAAGCCCAATTCTAATTTCTCTTCAGATGACATAAATATTTTCCTTATTTAAGTCTCTGGGATCATTTTAAAACCATCCATCCTTGTGGACTTAGTTCATGACAATATATTCCAATTACAGCTATAGAATCTTTGATTTGTTTGTAAGTCATACTTTCTGCTGCTAATATTATGTATGCCGCATTAAAAAAAAATACAATTTAAAGGATTCTTTTATATAAAAAAAGGTTTTAGTGTTTGAATTTTATGGATATTTTTAATAACTGTTATAAGCTCTCTAGAGTTGTTTAAAGTAGGCAACAGGCAAAATAATTGCAAATAAGCAAAGTACAATTTAAATACAGTAAATTGCACAGCATAATTAAAAGGAATTAAAATGTACAAACCATGCTGGAAGAAGTCGAGGGTGTTCAGAAGAAATCCATGGAATCATCTTTCCCCCACTACTTTGATCAGAAATTTAAACTACAGTGCAATGCTGAAAGCTGAGCAGTTTGGATCATTCTGACCAATATAAGAAGTCAGAATGACTTTTCAATTCTCCTCGTTGCCTATGTGCTCAGTTCTCTCCAGTTTATGATTCAATATTGTCTGCCTCCCATCATTGAGTGTGTCTTCACCTTGTTGTCTCTGACCAGATGTAGAAAAATTAATAGCCTTTCTAAGATCATCTGGTGGTTCATCGATGTATCTGTCACCTTGTCATCTCCCTTCACCTGTTTGATTTTTGGCAGAATGGCCACAGCCGTCTCAATGCATGTGCACCCAAAGTTAAAACTCTCTATTAAAGCCCTGATGAGGTGATGAACTGACTTACTTGAAAGTAATTGAAACTTGGAGGAAGCTGAACTCTTCATGTTTGAGGGAATGCTAATGAGCCTTGTCTTATATTCACAGTGAAACGGGTGAGAGGAAGCCTCCCAAACGTATATCATTTGTTCTTTTTGTAGGATGTCCTGTGAGAATAGAAACAATTTGAATAAAACGATAATTTGAATTTCAAATTGTGTCACTTTCTCTATTTTTAATTTCTTTCTAAATGAGTCTTCCTTCCAGAACTATTTATATTGGGGCTGTTATATGGTGATTGAAATTGTTCAGAGCGAGTGATGCTAAATTTAATACAGATTTATAGATATTATTAATAAAATAAAGACAATTTTATCAGAAGTGCTGCAGCTTTTTCAAATGAAAAAAGTAAATTCCACAATATTTTGCTTAAAATCTGTAGAGTACAATAATTTAAGAATGATCTGCAAATGCCTCATTTGAGATACTTGAATTTCATTTTATATTCCATTCCTTCCATGAAGAAGAATGATTTTCTTTTAAAATCACCTATCAGTGAAGTGTCCTATTTTAGTAGAACTCGTGAGTACCATGCTAAGAACTGGGATCCCAAATGTCATAAAAGACATAAGAGACAAGAGTTAGTCTTGAAAGGTATTAGGTCCCAAATTTGAATGCATCAAATCTGCAGCTAGGTTAAAACAATTGAGTAAAACTACCGTGTTTCTCCAAAAATAAGACAGGGTCTTATTTTCTTTTGACCCCCGAAATAAGCACTTGGCCTTATTTTCGGGGAGGTCTTATTATTTTTGAGGTGTAGGAGGCAGCGAGCGTGGTCACCTCATGGCTGCTGCTGTGTTGCAATATTTTCATGGAGGGCTTATTTTTGGGGGAGGGCTTATTTTAGCGCATGTGCTCAAAATCCCGATTGGTCTTATTATCCAGGGAGGTCTGATTTTAGGGGAAACAGGGTACATAATCAAGATTGATATATATCCTAAGTCAACATCCAAGCTATGTCAGATTTATAGATGTTCATTCCAGTCAGATCAATCTACATTTTTTGCATAATGCACCAAAAAAAAATCCATCGGGAATATTTCACTTAACTGCCATGTTCCCTTAACCACTGCAGTGTTTACTTAATGATTGTTAATTTGTAAAAATTGATCCTAACCTCAAATTTGATGCCTCAATCTACGACTGCAATAACCCGCAGTTGTAATTCCGGGCTCAATTATAGTTCTAAGTAGAAGACTACGTGTACCTCTCTTGCTTATCGTCTTTCTACCTCACCAGATTTCACTTACTTTCTAAACACTTCAAAAATTATAAAAAAATAAATTGATTTTGACAGAGCCCCAGCCTCAAGCATCATTCAAATTTCCAAGAATGTTTGTAAGCTGCATAAACAGGCTTAATGTGGAGTTTTAGCCTGGTGCTTTTTGTGGAAATTTGCCCATTTAGTCAGAAAAAAATACACCTAACCTAGAGGGCAATGGTGCAGCTGGTGAAGGGGTTAAAATAGCAATAGCAATAGCACTTAGACTTATATACTGCTCCATAGCGTTTTACATCACTCCCTGGAATGGTTTACAAATGTCAGCATATTGCCCAAAACAATCTGGGTCCTCATTTTACCGACCATGGAAGGATGGATGGCTGAGTCAACCTTGAGCCCCATTAGGATCGAACTTCAGACTGTGGACAGAGTTTTCCTACAATACTGCATTCTAACCACTGCACCATCATGGTCCCATGGAGATCGGAGCAGAATGTTCCCACTTTGATTCTTAGCTTAGACTGGACCAGTTCACAAGGATAGATGGGCTGTGATTGGGCATTCTCCCCATAGCATCCATTTTGGAAGGATGCCAGGACATGCTCTCAAAATGCCAAATGAGTGGGGGAAAAGGGGGTATTTGTATTTTTTTTGGTGTATTTTATTAGTTCGTCAAACATGTACATGATAGCAGGTCTAAATATAAACATGGACATGAACGAAAGAAATGAATACAAATAAATGGAGACAATAGGACAGGGACAGTAGGCATGCTGGTGCACTTATGCACGTCCCCTTTATGGCCTTCTTAGGAATGGGGTGAGGTCCACGGTAGACAGTTTAAAGTTGAAGCTGTGAGAGCTAGAGGTTGTAACGTTTGAAGAGTCAGGTAGAGCATTCCAGGCATTGACCACTCTGTTGCTGAAGTCGTATTTTCTGCAATCGAATTTGGAGTGGTTTACCTTGAGTTTGTATCGATTGTTTGCCTGAGTATTATTGAGGTTGAAGCTGAAGCAGTTGTTAACAGGTAAGGCATTGTAGCAGACAATTTTGTGTACTGTGCTTAGATCATACCGCAGGCGGCACAGTTCCATATATACCTTAGATTATATATAGGTACTTGTTCTGACCCCCACCTTGTCCGTTCAGAAACAAAAGCCAAACAGAACGTTCAAAGGAATGTTTGTATCAGTCCCGGCTCTTGCTGGCTGCAAGCCCAAAATAAACACAGATAAGCATGCTGGCAGTAAGTCTCACAAACCTAGACAATGCAAACAGGCTTCTCTTATCTCAAAACCACTTATCCAAATTGGCTTTACTCGATGTGTGCACGCGAACAAGACAATCACTAGAACAGGAACGGAACGTTGACTTCTGCAACCAGGGCATGGCACCAGCAGTCCCTTTATACTCAGGCGAGGATCCCAATGAGCAACAGCTGCTTGCAATCATCTCTTGTAGTTCCTCCTTTGTCCTTTATGCTGAGTAGACCTAAGCCTGCTTGCCTCCTGATACAACTCCCAAATACTTTCAGGAACTTTCCCTTTGATCCAATGCTCTGCCGCCACCTGGTGGCCAACCAGTCTCTCCTTGCCCTGCTCGGATTCGACACCCTGTCCAGGGTCCTCCACCTCCTCCAAGGCTGACTCATCAGCCCCCTTGCTGCCAGAGTCTGGCGACAGCTCTAACAGCTCCTGCCAGGCCACAACAGGTACCCTATCCCTGGATTAGCTTCGTTTCTCCAAAATGGTATCTTGGAATTGTAATATCAGAATTGCCCTCCATATGAGGCTTCGAGGGCTATCTTGCTCTCTTCGGTTTCACTCCAACTGATATCAGATTCCTAGTCCCTTTAAGACAAGGAGAGAAATCATGTTCAAGCAAAGCTATTCAGGAAAGATAGTCAGTCCAAATTCTGAGCACCTGGGGAGTTTCTCAGACATTATGTAACAACACAGCAAGCAGACTGCATGCCAATATGCCGATTGGCTTCTTTTGTATTTCTCATATCGGGGGAAAAAAATCATCTGTCTTCTTCTTTTCTGGAGAAGTATCACATGCATACTTAGCGGAGTTCAGTGTGCTAAAATAAATATAATATAATAAATATAATAAATGACATCTAAAGTTCTGCCGGCAGATTGTAATTGGAACGGTGACATGGAAATATTTCAGTAATCTAAATATCCAGCAGTAGTTACACACCACCAGCATTGATCACTGCAGTGTGTTTATAGTGCGGGGGTGGATCATAAAACTAGTCACAGCAGCACCCACCTGCACTATCTAATTTTTAAGACATTTCCTGAAGGGATTCATGAGCGAGAAGTAAAGCTGTGCTGACAATAGCTGATGCTTAAATATCACAGTGTCTTTAGGACTGTTTAACCCTTAACTTCTCATTTCCAAATGGGACATAGCTGTCAGGGTTTTAATACTTTAATCTGGTCTTCCTGATAATTCTCCAAAGTAGAAGTTAAGCTTTGAAAAGAACATACTAAATGCTCACCACGTCTAATGATCACAGCCATGTTTCCGATGAATGCCAAAGTTAACTATAAATAAAGCATGCTTTCAAGAATTCCTTAGCATCCTTCTTGTGGATACAGACTTAATGGTCACTTTCTCCAAAAGGGCACAAAATAAATGTCATCGTAAATGAGGCAGAAATAACTTTGGAAAGTAATCTAATAGAAGGCTGAGCTGATGGTCTATATCCATGAGGGCAAACCTATGGCACATGTGCCAGAAGTGGCATGCAGAGCCCTCTCTGTAGGCAGGCATGCCATCACCAGCTGCTCTTCTGGTTAATGCCTACAAGCATGCCAGCCAGCTGGTCTTCATACATGCCGGAGTGCCAGAAACCCAAAGGCCAGGTGGCCGGCATGCACATGTGCGCAAGCCACGTGGTCTTCAGGTTTCCAGTGCTCTGGCATGCATGCACACATGTACATGCGCACCAGTGGTGGGATTCAGCCTGTCCGCACCTATTCGGGAGAACCGGTTGTTAACTTTCTAAGCAGTTTAGAGAACCAGTTGTTGGAAGAAATCTCCTTTTGTTTTTTTTCCCATTTTCCAGGGCTAATCCTCTAAGGAAAGCAGGAAGGAAACATTCTGGTGTTGTTTCTAGCCTAATCTGTATTGCTCTGCTTACAGAAACTGCCTCTCCGGTTAACCCTTATTACTTTGTAACAGCTCAGGCGAAGCACCCATCGACCTGAGTGATGTTGAGTTGGCCACGCCCACACAGTCACATGACCACGGAGCCACACCTACCCAGCTGGTCATTAGGTCAGAGAACCGGTTGTTAAATTATTTGAATCCCACCACTGGTGCACACATTCCAGTTTCGGCCTCTGTGCCAAAAAGGTTCACTATCACTGGTCTATGTTATCTATAATGAAGAGTCCTTTTGCCCCTGTCATGCCCACATTCATAATTAAAAGTTCCTAATTGGCTAATGAAAGTATTTTCTGTTGGTTTAATCAATAGATCACCCAGCAATTACAAAATTGCCCTTTCCACATACTAAATAATTGATGTGGCTTGTGCATATGATGTGGCCACATTAGTGCTTCTAAGGAGCCGAGGTGGCGCAGTGGTTAGAGTGGTTGGAGTGCAGTACTGCAGGCCACTTTAACTGACTGCTATCTGCAGTTTGGCGGTTCAAATCTCACCGGCTCAAGGTTGACTCAGCCTTACATCCTTCCAAGATGGGTGAAATGAGGACCCAGACTGTGAGGGCAATATGCTGACTCTGTAAACCGCTTAGAGAGGGCTGAAAGCCCTATGAAGCGGTATATAAGTCTAACTGCTATTGCTACTGCTAGTGCTTCTGACACAGAAGTATTAGTAAACCTCCCTGGAAAACTGAACTTTCCTTCAGCCAACCTGTTGGGAAGTAGGAACAATCTATTTTAGATTGTCCAGTCTCCAAAATAAGACATGATTGAATGGACAAAAAAAAAATGATCCTCAGACTTTTCCCTCTCTTTGCTTAAATTCAGTTATCAAATTAAATTAATCTCTGTTTAAATCCAATGATTTTCTGTTTACTTTGAGTTAGTTTGCAACTTTTGCTGACTATCTGGCCTGGTCCCAGCAGTTTTCTTGGCAAGGTTTTCAGAAGAGATTTACCATTGCTTCCTACCTAGGTCTAAGATAGAGTGACTTGTCCAAACTGGTTTCGTGCCTTAGCAATTGCAATACACTTAGATTGATATACACCTCAAAGTGTTTTACAGCACTCTCTGGGCCGTTTACAATGTGAGCATATTTCTTCCATAATGTGGATCCTCATGGGAAGGATAAAAGGCTGAGTCAGCCTTGAGCCCATCAGGATCAAATTCCAGGCTGTGGACAGTTAGCCTACAATGCTGCATTCTACTTACTTACTTTGCTTTACTTTACTTTATTGTCTTTGTACTTATCTACACAGTATACCCATACAACAAAATTCATATAACGCCCAGGGACCATGGCCAACACACATGACAATCCCCAAACCCCGCCCCCAACCACCAAAAATTCCCCGCCCCTAAACCACTGAAGCATCCACAAAACAATGCTGTCCAACAGCTCCCTTTAGTTCATTGTTGAGTGCAATTATAGCTCTGGGATAAAAACTATTCAGAAGAAACGTGGTCCGAGTTTTAATTGTTCAGTATCTTCTGCCAGAAGGCAACAGTCCGATACGATTGTAAGCAGGATAGGAAGAGTCTCTGAGAATATTGTGCAACTTCCTCCAACAGTGAGATATGAAGATGTCATCCAGGCCTGGTAGTGGGAGCCCATTAATATTCTGGGCAGTTTTCTAACCACTGCACCACCAGAGTTCCTTAAAGTGGGATTAAAACTCGTGGCCTCCCAGTTTCTCAGCTGGTACCTTAACCACTGCACCAAACTGTCTCTTTCAGCATTGCAGTTAATCAGTTCGGATTTTTAGGGGACAGGAGGAGAAGCGGGACAAATGTTTTTTGCTTCCAGAAAGAGATTTTTTTTTTTCTTGGCAAACCCTTTTATCCTGCCTTTCACTGTTTTATATATATATATATATATATATATATATATATATATATATATATATATATATATATATATATATATATATATATATATATATATATATATATATATATATATATATATATATATATATATATATATATATATATATATATATTACACAAACAACACAACAATAAACAAAACAAAACAAAAACTAAAAAAGCATCATCACATACAGCATGTCGTTTGGTTACCGGTGTTTTAACATCCATATTCTCGAATAACATTTACCATCACAGATTTTTCATCTAGTATAACTAAATACCTCACTTTCATTGTACAGTACAAGTTCAATTACAATTGGTATTATTTTTTTCCAATAAATCATAATTCCCTTACATTCTTGATTGTCTATTTGATAACAGTATACCTTTATATAATCCCCATGTGAAAGAATTTTTTTTTTACCAACCATTTATATTTATATATCACTATTTTCAATTATGCATAGTTCCACCAATCAACTATCAGGTATGCTTATGTTCATTGTTATCCTTGTACCTCATACATTCAAACAGATGCCTTTCATTGTTGCCTTGCTTTGTATGTAGTTAGTTAACTGCAGGAGGAGTTGTTTTTATTTTATTTTTTAAAATCAACCTTAGCCAGTTGATTTTCACTCTAACGCAAATAACTGCTCAAGAGAAACCGTGTTAATAGGGTCAGAGATTAGAGCTGCCGCCGTGAAAATGAAAATACTTTTTAAAACAAGAAAAGGAAAAAAAAGAAGAACAAGATAGACAATAGGGGTTGAAGTGAGATGAAGTATATCAGCTAGGCCTCCTTAATTTGATTTTTAGCAATTCAATTAGGAGGCTGTATAGGTTTAATGGCCCTTTGTTGACAGCCTACTTCCCTCGCCCATTAGTTTTATAGCTGATGCATCATATTGGCATCTGAATAATCAGATATGTTTCAGCATCAAACAAAAAAGGAGGGGAAATGAGCTTGACAGTGCAATATGTTGGTCACAGATTACTGTGGCTTCCATTAATATAATGCACCTTCAGTTATGTTGGTCCATAAATACCCTACATTCCTGCTCCCCCCCTGAAATTCAATGTAAACTAAGTTTTGTCTAAAATGTTATTGGAGGAAATCAAAAGCAGTTTTACTCAGATTTAGTAACATTTCTTAGGTGGATTAGATCTCTGTGTGTCGCCTGGGAAAGCTGTTTGAGCTGAATCGTCTCATCTAAGTTTTCTGCTATTAAAATTCTGACAAACATTTGTCAGAATCAAACTATATATAGATGGTCTTTGCTTCGCTTGGCAGCAATCACAAACAAAATCCCATCTTGACAAGGAAGATTTTACAGTCCTTCCTTGAAAACAAATATAACACTAGTTTTGAATTGGAACCTTGGATTGTCAGAGGTTGTTGCAGAAAAATCAAATGCCGAAAGCACACACAGATAACTGATTCAACTGGATTCATTAGCATATATATATATATATATATATATATATATATATATATATATATATATATATATATATATATATATATATATATATATATATACACACACACACACACACACACACACACACACACACACACACACACACATATTTGTTTTTATTTTATTTGTGCTGATAAATAAATAAAGGGAGACTAGTATAGATCTATTTCAAGCTATCAGCACAAATTAAAAAAAAACAAATGTAACAAAAAGGCAACAGTAAAAATATTGGGTTTCTGCCTGGATGGTCTCTTGTGACGAGCCGAAGGACAGAGAGTGGAAGTGTGACCTTCCTCCCATATTTGGGCATACCAGGGGTTGTAAAAGAAATCTAATATATATATATATATATATATATATATATATATATATATGTATGTATGTATGTATGTATGTATGTATGTATGTATGTATGTATGTATGTACGTACGTACGTACGTACGTACGTACGTACGTATGTGCGTGCGTGCCTGCGTGTGTGTAGGGAGAGAGATAGGTATAGGTATAGGTATAGGTATAGGTAGGTAGGTAGGTAGGTAGGTAGGTAGGTAGGTAGGTAGGTAGGTAGGTAGATAGATAGATAGATAGATAGATAGATAGATAGATAGATAGATAGATGATAGATAGATATAGATATAGATATAGATATAGATATAGACAGACAGACAGACAGACATATATATATACACACATATATATGTGTGTATGTGTGTGTATGCATGCATGCATGCATACATACATACATACATACATACATACATACATACATACATACATACGAATAAATGTACAATACCAATAGTAGAGTCTTTCAACGTTGTAGAAATTACAAGCAGAGCACAAGCAGGAGGGAACAGTTTCATTTCAGAGTTCAGAGCAAACAGAGCAGTTTCAGTTTCGATTCTCAGCACAGACTCAGTTCTGTTTAAGCTCCCATTGGCTGACTTAGTTGCTATGCCTATCCACTGGCTGACCTTGTTACCATGTCTCTCCCAATCATGAATATTCTAACATGGATGCCTTTATTGGTTTATGGACATTGTGGTGCAACATATCTAGATGGCAGAAGTTGATAAATTCCAAACTGTGGAACTATACATTTCTAAACCCTCAACTAGCTGTAACTGATAGAGTTCATTAAAATGATCTTCTATAACATTGGGAAGGGCAAGGTTCCTGATTCCTTTTATGGTTAATGTTAAATGGGGTCCTGGAAGATGGATTGATTGAATGATTAAGTGATTATATGCCATCAAATTGGTGTACACTTTTAGTAACTACATACATAGATTTTATTTGTGATGCTTGGTCCTTAAATTGGTCTTTCAGGTCTCCTTACTCTGCATTCTTCATCACTATAACTGAGTCCATTTGCTGCTGATTGTCCTCTTTTTCTTTCTTTCCACCTGTCCCAGCATGATAGACTTCTCTAGAAAGTAGGTCTCTGCATAGTGTGTCCAAAGTAAGATATATTGAGCCTGGTCATTTGTGCTTCTGGTAAGAACTTCATGTTGATTTGTTCAATGGTCTATTTGTTTTCTTGGCTTTCTATGGTTCTTGGGAATCTTTTCCAACACAAAGTGTAAAAGCATTTATTCAATTTATAACCCATTTTTCCTTTAAGGTCCTTTCGCTGACTGAGTGGGAAATTAAACCTGTGTCCCCAGTTTAATTCTCCAATTACTATCACCATCCATTTGATAGCTGTAGTTTGCGACAATAACTTACAACAGCTACCATTCAAGGCACACTGTACAGGTAGTCCTTGACTTACAACAAGTTATTTAATGACCATTCAAAGTTACAATGATTCCGAAAGAGTGCTTTAAGCACTTCTGGTCATTGCAACACACACACATACACACACAGAGAGAGAGCACTCACATGATTGTGATTTCATTGCTTGGTAAGCTGTTCATATTATGGCCAATTGCCAAATGCCTAGTGATCATGTGATTGCCATTTGCAATCTTCTCTGCTGGCTTTCCCAGAAAGACAATGGGGAAGCCAGCAGAGCAAGTTGCAAGCTGCTGCTGCAATGCAAGGGGTGGAGGCAGAAATCCTTCATTGGGTTGCAGATACAAAGTTCAGATCTTCAGATCCAAACTCTTTCTGCCCCCTGCCACAGGAGTTTCCTTCCATTCACAGAGGGAAGAGGAACTCCTGCATTGAGGTGGAGGAACATATCTGGCTTCCTGAAGATCTGATCTCCATTGCTCCAGCTCAGTGCAGGAGTTCTCTGGCATGGAGAGCAGCTGCCTGCGTGCCCGGTCTCCTTCTTCAGACAGCTTTTTTTGCTCTATCCACTTAATGACCCATCTGATCCACTTAATGAAGTTGCCCATGATTCCAATGCAGTGGTGGGTTCCAGATCCCGTTGCAACCAGTACAGTGCAACGGGGCCGGGCATCCATCACATGAATGTGCACAGCGCACACATGTCTAGTTACCACCAGTGATGCACCACGACGCCTCCACAATGCTCCAGTTGCTCAGTGGAGCATCGCACAGGCACCGTATGCTTCATGCACATGCGTGGAAATCCCGGAAACTTCAAATACCGGTAAGGAACATGGGCAGGCTCCGAGTGGGCCCTCCAGAGCACTGGAACGGAATGGAACCTGGTGCTCCTGGCAGGCACTGGTACTCCCGTACCAAGGCGTACTGGTCATAACCCACCACTGTTCCAACATCTTCTACAAAGTAAATGTCGCAGCTGCAAATGAGATTTATACAATAAAACTTACACTGTCACACTGCACCAGACAGGCTTCCAGGTTTTAATATATATTTGAGTAATATTTGGAAATACAAGACCTGGTATGAATTCCTTGATACACCTCAATAAAATCTGAAAAGTATGTTGGCCAAACCCCGAAATTTTAATTCTTTTAAAAGCCACTAAGTATGGTTCATTATCCTCTCCAGGCAACTGATTCTGGCACTTTCAGTCAATTTTATCCAGCCTTGACTTCTAAACGTTGCTTTGCTACCTAATGAAAAATGAAATAGCATAAATCACTTATCCACTTTCCCAAATGACTCCGCTGCAGGACATCTGTGTTTAATAAGCCTGGTGACTTTGCTTGTAATTTCTACTGTTAACAATAAATATGCCAGCTTCTGTGATAGGTATGAAATCTACTGACAGTTTGAAACACTAGAATGAATTATTTTGGCAACTTAAAAGGTAAATCACCGATTCCGGTCCCTCTCTTTTCATAAGCCGATCTGTGACCTTTCACTGGTGAGTTTAATTGATCAGAACAACTTTCATTCAAGTGAAAAATAAAACAGTTTTATTTCATCAGGTAACACAATGCTAAAAGGATTTTCTATATTTGATTCTATGCATCTTCTAAAGTAGTGCCTACCATTATATATTCCCCCACAGCTACAAATAAAAGTTTTCAAAACTATTGTTTTGCCATAGACAGATTTTTGCAAATTAAACTCATGTGATTCATCTATTCCAGGGGTGTCAAACTCAAGGACTAAGGGCCGGATCTGGCCCACGATGTGGTCGGATCTGGCCCGCGGGGCCATCCTGGTCTACCCAATGCAGAGAGGAAACATGCCAGCAGTTTGGGAAGAGGTGTCAAGCTGACCATGCCCATCCAGTCAGCCATGCCCACCCACCCTGAGGTCAACCATAGCCCTGATGCGGCCCTAAATGACACCCCTAATCTATTCAAACTTTATTTCATTAAGGTAAATAATTATAAAATAAAATAAAAACAAATTAAAAACACTCTATCTGCTGTGACCAACCAACATTCATAATTTTGTTCACAGTATTGCTTTGATTTTCACCTTAGAAAAATAATGTGTTTTGCAACCTATAGACTGAAATCTATTGTCGATCAGAAAGGTTGGCAGTTTGGTGGTTCGAATCCCTAGTGCCAAATAATGGAGTGAGCTCCTGTTACTTGTCTCAGCTTCTGCCAACCTAGTTTGAAAGTATGTAAAAATGCAAGTGGAAAAATAGGGACAACCTTTGGTGGGAAGGTAACAGCGTTCCGTTCGCCTTCGGCATTTAGTCATGCCGGCCACATGACCACAGAGATGTCTTCAGACAGCACTGGATCTTCAGCTTTAAAATAGAGGCAAGCACCGCCCCCTAGAGTCAGGAACAACTAGCACATATGTGCAAGGGGAACCTTTACCTTTACCTAATCTTGAACATAATGTCCACGTTTTATGGAATTTGCTTCAGGGAAATAGATCAGTTCATTTTTTTAAAAAAAATCAATCATTCAGTGTCACTATTAGCAATGTTTGTATAGAATTTCCAAATTCATAATAAGGCGGCTTTGGAGACAGTTGCTAAGATGATTTTAGCACTGGTAACTTATGGCACCACAGTGTCATCACTGAAATGATATAAAACCTGTCTGCAATGCTGTTATTTTGGCACAGCAATGATTGGATAACTCCAGAAGACACTATAAATTGTTAGTGTGGAAATGACCTTTAAGTACCGTGGACAGAAGAAGAACCAATCAATCAGTTTTGGATGAAACAAAGACTGACTGCTCCCTTGATGCAGTGATTAGCAAGCAGGCTCTCAACATGCTTTAGGGATGTGATATGAGTAGATGATGAACCAGAAAAAAATAACTCCGCTTAACAAGGTTGAGGAAAATTGAACTGAAAAGATATGAAACAAGATGGAAGGAATCGGGACTTTCAGTGGAATGTCCTTGAAACAGCTGTGTATTGCCACTAAGGATTAAACCAGGACATTTATCCATAGAGTCACAAGAGCTAGGCTATGGGGCTTCTGTCTAAGTGAATACCAGTGAATAGAGGTGGAATGAGATCCACGCGGTGCCTCAGTGGCTAAGACGCTGAACTTGTCAATCAGAAAGATCGGCAGTTCAGCAGTTCAAATCCCCAACAGCAGTAGACTTATATACCGCTTCATAGGCCTTTCAGGCCTCTCTAAGCGGTTTACAGAGAGTCAGCATATTGCCCCCAACAATCTGGGTCCTCATTTTACCCACCTCGGAAGGATGGAAGGCTGAGTCAACCCTGAGCCGGTGAGATTTGAACCGCTGATCTGCTGATCTAGCGGTAGCCTGCAGTGCTGCATTTAACCACTGCGCCACCTTGGCTCCCCAGTGCCCGTGTGACGGAGTGAGCTCTAGTTACTTGTCCCAGCTTCTGCCAACCTAGCAGTTCAAAAGCACGTAAAAATGCAAGTAGAAAAATAGGGACCACTTTTTGGTGGGAAGGTAATAGCGTTCCATGCTCCTTTGGCATTTAGTCATGCCGGCCACATGACCATGGAGACGTCTTTGGACAGCGTTGGCTCTTGAAACGGTGATGAGCACTGCCCCCTAGAGTCGGCTATGACTAGCACATATGTGTGTGGGGAACTTTTACCTCTTAAGACCCACTTATTTAGCATCTATACATTTTCCACAGCTTTGTAACAGAAAAGAAAGGGGAAATGATGTTTTGGCTCCCACTTTGATGCTGTAAATAGAAAACCTTGATCTCAGGTCCAGCTCAGATCCTCTGCATTTCTCTTATCATGACAGAAAAATCAGCTGGAATCAGATGCATGTTACTCAATAACAGAATCTGTTGTAAGGGAAGGGGACATAAAGGAAAGGAAAATGCTACTATTTGAATTAATTGATCAAGCTTGATTCTTTTCGTCCCCAGGACTGTAAATACCAATATACTTGCGTTAGTGGAAAGTAACCATATTCAGCTTCCAGTTAGTATATTGTCTGCATAGAAGTAGCATCAAACATCTGTCGGATCCCTGTAATTTTGGGCAATGAAGTAAGGTTCATAAACCTGGATTAGAAACACTTGTCTGATAATCATCAAAGCAGAGCAGTGTTGGATTCTGGTGGGCCACGCTTTGTTCTCCTGAGCTCCGTTTTCACTGGCAGAGGGTTGCAGGAGGCCATCACAATCAGGAGCCTGTTTTCTCTGGCTGAGTGCTTGGGCCACCACCGGCACCCCGACACAAGTGATGTAGAGCTGGCCCTGCCCACCCTGGCTATGCCCACCCAGCCCCCCGAGGTCAAACACGACCCTGATGCAGCCCTCAATGAAATCAAGTTTGACACCTCTGAGTTAGAGAGAGGATTCAATCAGTGGTGGGATTCAAAAAATGTTACTACTGGTTCTGTGGGCGTGGCTTGGTGGGCATGGCAGGGGAAGGATATTGTAAAATCTCCATTCCCTTTCTACTCCAGGGGAAGGATACTGTAAAATCTCCATTCTCCCCCATTCCAAGGCAAGGATACTATAAAATCTCCATTCCCTCCCCACTCCAGGGCAAGGATACTATAAAATCTCCATTTCCACCTTAATCCAGGGAAAGGACTGTAAAATCTCCATTCTCACCCCACTCCAGGGGAAGGATACTGCAAAATCCCCATTCCCTCCCAATCAGCTGGGTCTCCGGAGGCAGAGAATAGATGGGGGCGGAGCCAGTCAGAGGTGGTATTTACCGGTTCTCCAAACTACTCAAAATTTTCAGTACCGGTTTTCGCTAACTGGTCAGAACCTGCTGAATGCTACTTCTGAAGCAGAGTTATCTAGTTGTTTTTACCCAAGGGTTGAACTTTATTTTGAACGTTATGCTCTGGCTATTTTCCGTTAAGTGGACAGGGCTGAAATGAAAACTAATTTTGATTTGATTTTAATAATTCATACTTAATTCAGAAAATATGATCTTTCTTACATTTAAAATGCCTCTGGTCAGTTGTAACTTCTAGGGGAGCTCAGATGACTTCACCCAAATCTTAAGGCAGAGAAGGTCCATGTGGCCATGGCTTGGCAGGGAAATATAGATAATATTGGACTGATGAACAAATGGTATCGCTTTCTACAAATTAGTTTCTGATAGTACCTTAAATGAGATTCTTTGTGGCTGTAATGATTTAATGCAAACCAATCAAAAAGCAATCATTGCCAAAATGTTTTGGGTGTGTGGGCAAGAGACTGAACCAAAAAAAGAAAATTAATTTAAAAGTAGGAAGGAAAAGCAGGGGTGGGGGAGAATGAGAAGTAGCAAATCACAGAAATGGGAAGCTCCATGCAGGAAAGTTTTAATAGGAAGAAAAATTGGAGCTGTTACTCTCGGGTGACAACACACATATTAAAACTCCCAGCTTTAATCCATGGCATCTTTAGGTTGAACTAAAATAATATGGCCAAAGTCAGAGAAAAGGATTGACTGTCAGTCCCAAGCTAAATAATCAAATGATTTGACATGTTATAAAGCAGTTTCTTATAGTCATTTACAGGGTAGGCTTCAAAAATTTCAGCAACGGTTGCTGGGTGGGTGTGGCCATGGTGGGCATGGCCTAGTTGGTCTTCTGCACCATAGCAGGGATAGATTTTCTCCCTCTCCAGGCTCTAGAAATTCTTCTTGAGCCTCCGGGAGAGCAAAAACTGCCTCCCCTGGGCTTCAGAGGCCCTCCAAGCCCTTTTTCAGCCTTCCAGAACTTCAAGGAGACCCATTCCCCCCCCCCCAAAGCCTTCAAGTGGGCTCTGCACTTACCTCGCATTCCAAAATGGGCCACATGGAGACTCCTGGGGTGGGTGTGGTAGGAGGGGTGGATGGGGCAGTTTAGGTGGGGCTAGTCAGGAGTGAGATTTGGCAGTTTGCCGAACTGGCCAGATCGTTAGCTATGGATCTGCCCGAACCCAGGTGAACTGGTAGCAACACACCCCTGGTCTTATATAAATCATGACATTAATGAGGGACTTTGGTTAAGGTATTGGAATAGGACCAAGGGACCAGGGTTCAAGACATAGTTGCTCACTATGCGGCTTTGGACCAGTCAATTTCTCACTCCAGCATAACTCAAATATGTTATGGGGGAAAAGTGCAGAATGGGCTGCTGTGTATGTGTTGCCTTAAGCTGCAGGAGGGGAAGGGAAGGGAAGGGAAGGGAAGGAAACAAAAGAAAAGGAAGGGAAGGAAACAAAAGGAAGGGAAAGGAAAGGAAAGGAAAGGAAAGGAAAGGAAGGGAAGGGAAGGGAAGGGAAAGAAAGGGAAGGGAAGGGAAAGGAAGGGAAGGAAACAAAATGAAGGGAAAGGAAGGGAAGGAAACAAAAGGAAAGAAAGGGAAAAGAAGGGAAGGAAACAAAAGGAAGGGAAGGAAAGGGAAAGGAAAGGAAGGAAAAGAAAGAAACAGAAGGGAAGGGAAGGGAAGGAAGGAAACAAAAGGAAGGGAAGGAAAGGGAAAGGAAGGGAAGGGAAGGGAAGGAAGGGAAGGGAAAGGAAGGGAAGGAAGCAAAAGGAAGGGAAGGGAAAGGAAGGGAAGGGAAGGAAGGGAAGGGAAGGAAACAAAAGGAAAGGAAGGGAAAGGAAGGAAACAAAAGGAAGGGAAGGGAAGGAAGGGAAGGAAGGGAAGGGAAAGGAAGGGAAGGAAACGAAATGAAGGAAAAGGAAGGAAACAAAATGAAGGGAAGGAAGGGAAGGGAAGGAAACAAAAGGAAGGGAAGGGAAAAGAAGGGAAGGAAACAAAATGAAGGGAAAGTAAGGGAAAAGAATGGAAGGGAAGGAAATAAAAGGAAAGGAAGGGAAAGGGAGGGAAGGAAACAAAAGGAAAGGAAATGAAAGGAAGGAAACAAAAGGAAGGGAAGGGAAGGGAAGGGAAGGGAAAGGAAGGGAAGGGAAGGGAAGGAAGGGAAAGGAAGGAAAGGAAAGGAAGGGAAAGGAAGGAAACAAAAGGAAGGGAAGGAAGGGAAGGGAAAGGAAGGGAAGGAAACGAAATGAAGGAAAAGGAAGGAAACAAAATGAAGGGAAGGAAGGGAAGGGAAGGAAACAAAAGGAAGGGAAGGGAAAAGAAGGGAAGGAAACAAAATGAAGGGAAAGTAAGGGAAAAGAATGGAAGGGAAGGAAATAAAAGGAAAGGAAGGGAAAGGGAGGGAAGGAAACAAAAGGAAATGAAAGGAAGGAAACAAAAGGAAGGGAAGGGAAGGGAAGGGAAAGGAAGGGAAGGGAAGGGAAGGAAGGGAAAGGAAGGAAAGGAAAGGAAGGGAAAGGAAGGAAACAAAAGGAAGGGAAGGAAGGGAAGGGAAAGGAAGGGAAGGAAACGAAATGAAGGAAAAGGAAGGAAACAAAATGAAGGGAAGGAAGGGAAGGGAAGGAAACAAAAGGAAGGGAAGGGAAAAGAAGGGAAGGAAACAAAATGAAGGGAAAGTAAGGGAAAAGAATGGAAGGGAAGGAAATAAAAGGAAAGGAAGGGAAAGGGAGGGAAGGAAACAAAAGGAAAGGAAATGAAAGGAAGGAAACAAAAGGAAGGGAAGGGAAGGGAAGGGAAAGGAAGGGAAGGGAAGGAAACAAAAGGAAAGGAAGGGAAAGGAAGGAAACAAAAGGAAGGGAAGGGAAGGAAAGGAAGGGAAAGGAAGGAAACAAAAGGAAGGGAAGGGAAGGAAGGGAAGGGAAGGGAAAGGGAGGGAAGGAAACAAAAGGAAAGGAAATGAAAGGAAGGAAACAAAAGGAAGGGAAGGGAAGGGAAGGAAGGGAAGGGAAGGAAACAAAAGGAAAGGAAGGGAAAGGAAGGAAACAAAAGGAAGGGAAGGAAGGGAAGGGAAAGGAAGGGAAGGAAACGAAATGAAGGAAAAGGAAGGAAACAAAAGGAAGGGAAGGAAGGGAAGGGAAGGAAACAAAAGGAAGGGAAGGGAAAAGAAGGGAAGGAAACAAAATGAAGGGAAAGTAAGGGAAAGGAATGGAAGGGAAGGAAACAAAAGGAAAGGAAATGAAAGGAAGGAAACAAAAGGAAGGGAAGGGAAGGAAGGGAAGGAAGGGAAGGGAAAGGAAGGAAACAAAATGAAGGGAAAGGAAGGGAAAGGAAGGGAAGGAAAGGTGTTTGCTGGCAGTAGAGAATGCTTCCTTATCTAGTAATCTGGCATGCATTCACAATAAATCAAGTACTATACAAAAGCCATTGTGTGTTGGTTTAGTATCCTTTTCTTTAACTGTAAGATACTTATTTTCCATTCATTGCTTCATACAGCAGCTTGCAATTGATAAACAGGTAAAACATCCACCTCTATAAATTTCCCCAACCAGCACTATCAGATTTGTGGAAATAATGTCATGTTCACGGTTGTCAAAAGCAGGAATTAATAGCCTACTCAGGGAAGATCAATTTGAACAATCCATTTCTGAAAAGTGTTCTTGAAGGCCTGCCCCAAAGGATAAAGGCATAAAATAATAGGAGTGAAATTCTGTAGCTGAGGATATTTTACAACTAGTCCTCAACTTACAGTTGCAACCGAGGCCAGATTTCTGGTTATAAATTGAGTTATCCACATGACTGGAGCTGATTTTATGACATTTTTTGTGGCCATCATTACATGAATAAATATGGTCTTTAAGCACAATCCACAAAAAGTGGAAAAACATTCTTCTCAATGCTGGAAACAAGCAAAAGAAGCATCACAAATTGTGAACGCAGGATTCTACAACAAGTCGTAAAAGTGAGCCAGTTGCCAAGTGCCCAAAATGCAGTCATATTACTCTCTGTGTCTGTATCTGTTTGTGTAGCATGATATTTTACAACAGCCAGAAGTGCTTTATAGGCTGCAAAGCACCAGAGCATAATTTTGAATGATTGTTAAACAGCCAGTTGTAAGTTGAGGGCTTCTTGTACTGCTTTCTCTTTGCAAGTCACATGTACAGAATCTCTGCCTATGAGCTTTGCATATGGGCAGAATTAAAGTAGGTTGGCCTTTAATTAACCTAATCCAAGAGCATTTAAGTTAACCATGAATTATTTTACTACTTCTGTAAAACTCTTCATTCTTCTTCATAAAGTTTTAAAATTCATTAAAAAAAATCTAAAACGGATTTTATAACTTTCAATACTAGGTACTCTGTCTGCAAATTTCATATATATGTGTGTGTGTGTGTGTGTGTGTGTGTGTGTGTGTGTGTGTGTGTGTGTTGTATGTATGTATGTATGTATGTGTGTGTATATATATATATATATATATATATGTGTGTGTGTGTGTGTGTGTGTGTGTGTGTGTGTGTGTGTGTGTTAATATAGATCTCCCTTATGTGCTATAATTGCACAATTTCACCAATGTTCTTAAGTACATTTCTCAAAAACCTGACAGATTTCTTTTATGAACCTCATAAGCAGTAAGCTTTGAAATCATCTCAATTTTTTTTTTACATTCCTATCAACGTTCTTCATAAAATGTACTTCTAGGCCAGAGGTGGTATTCAGCCAGTTCTGACAGGTTCTGGAGAACCAGTAGCGCAAGTTTTGAGTAGTTCGGAGAACCGGCAAATACCACCTCTGGTTGGCCCTGCACCCAATCTATTTGCTGCCTCCAGAGTCCCAGCTGATTGGCTGGGTCTTCTTTTGTTGCCTTGCAGAGGAGAACGGAGCTGGAAACCAAGTTGGTAGGGTGGGGAGGGAATGGGAATTTTGCAGTAACCTTCCCCAAGAGTGGGGTGGAAATGGAGATTTTGCAGTATACTTCCCCTGCCACACCCTCCAAGCCACATCATGCCCACCAAGCCACACCCACAGAACCGGTAGTAAAAAATTTGAATCCCACTACTCAGTGGTGGGATTCAGCCAGTTCGCACCTATTCGGGAGAACCGGTTGTTAACTTTCTAAGCAGTTCGGAGAACAGTTGTTGGAAGAAATCTCATTTTATTTTTTTCCACTTTATAGGACTAATCCTGTAAGGAAGGCAGGAAGGAAACATTATGATGCTGTTTCTAGCCTAATCTTCATTGCCCTGCTTACAGAAACTGCCTCTCCAGTTAACCCTTATTACATTGTAACACCTAATGCGAAGTGCCCATCGATGTAAGTGATGTTGAGTTGGCCATGCCCACACAATCATAGGACCACCAAGTCACACCTACCCAATTGGTCATTAGGTCAGAGAACCGGTTGTTAAATTATTTGAATCCCACCACTGCCACCACTGCTCTAGACATCTTAACATCCTGATGGTTCTCCTCTGAATAACTCCATCTACTCCTTGACCCTTTTAAAATGGGGCATTCAGAGCTGGTGAGAGTATTGTAACTGTGATTCAGTCAACACAGAGTTCAATGAAACGATTTTCTCCTGAGATCTGTCTGCAACGCTTCTGTTAATGCAGCCCAATGTTGCATAAATCATTCTAACTGCCACATCTCACTGTTAGGTCATGCCCTCTAGTACTTACAAAATGATCCCCCTCATCTGCACTGCAGCTATACTAGCCATCCAAATCCAGTATTTTTTAGATGGGTGGCTACAAAAAAATAATAATAAGCAAGCATTTAACTTATATTCCCAGGCACAGGACCTTAAATTTGTCTCTTAGTGGGCCATGTAAATGATGTTGTGGAGGCCCTGCTGCTATCTTCAGACAGGTGAGGCTCTGGCTGGGGAACAACAGGCCTCAAGTTAGCCCTAGTAATCCTGGACTGCTGGCTTCTGCTTGAATAGTAGGTGACAGCACATTATTAGCACAACTTATACCCATTGAATCTGGTTCCTGGACCAACAGGACTTCACGGATACCTATGATTAATTTAGCTGTATTGTCAGCGAATAGTCTAGAGCAGCACAGTGATCTAGAGATGGAGATGTTCGCCTCCCACTGGGAAGGTTGAGAGTTCAATCCTAGGCAGTGACAGATGTTTCCCTTTGAGGACACAAAGAGAAAATATCTGCTGCGAAATCCGCATAGGCATTGGGAAGGGCATCCAGCCAGTAAATGCTCAGCTGCACTCAGTTGCCCTGACTCTACCCCAAAACCAGTGGTGGGTTTCAAATTTTTTTAGAACCTCTTCTGTGGCCTGCTTTGTGGGAATGGCTTTATGGTCATGTGACTGGGTGGGAGTGGCTTGCCGGCCATGTGGCCGGGTGGGCATGACCAACTTGTAAAATGTGGTGAAACTCACTTAACAATGGTCTTGCTTAGCAACCAAAATGTTGGCTCAGGAACTCTGGCATTGACGTACGCAAGTCTTAAAGCTGTCAGGTTACAAGACCCTTGCACCACTAGCCCTTTAGAAAAAAACAACCCAGGGGTGTTCAAAATTGACATTGTGGACTTCAACTCCCAGAATTCCTCCTCTCGCTCTTCATCTTGATGATGTGCGGACGGGTGGGGGGGGGGGAGGGAGCTGGAACCGGCTCTAAACGGCATTGTAGGTTTGTGGAACCTCTTCTATAGAAGAGGTTAGAACTGGCAGGAACCCACCCCTGCCCAAAACAAGGGATTAAAGGGTCAGTAAATGGGATCTCATACAAATTTAGGAAAAGAAACCATCCTGCTGCCTTTGGCTAAATAATCCCTTAAACTATTTAAGTTGTAATTTTTGCTTACAAATGAGTACTTACTAGTCATCGTGTCATAAAAAGAAAAGGTTAGTTTGACATGACTTCATTTTGACAAGCGCATGTTGTCTCCTGAAAATAGTGTCTCTTTATTAACTGTTTGTAGACATAACGCTTGACAAGATCTTGTAGCTGGTTCTGAAATTAACTCTTTTATGCAGGGATTTCTTGCAGAGATTCCAATGCTACTTTGCCACTGTTTGTAGTGAGTCTTAAGATCTTAACAGCAGCTAACTAAGTGGCCCACTCTTTCTTCATTTTCTTTGCAGATGAGGCATTTGCTGTCTGTTGCTGTCTTCTCAATTATGGCTTTGTATGCATTTGTTCTTAAGGCTTGGTCTTGTGCAGCCAAAATTAGCCCTCTGTCTCTTTCTTCAACTTTCCTGCCCTTAGCCATTGCTGGGTCTTATCATTTGCTTTGCTTTCAAATTTTTTGATGTTCTGTTCATGTAATAACTTTGCCTTGCCTTGTCTCTTTTCTATTTTTCATTTGGTCTTTCTTATAGGCCAGGTTGGTGTCTTTGTATTCAGCAATACTTCATAGTGTCCTAGTTTCAATGCATCTTCTTCAGTGTCCTTCAGATATTCTTCCAATGCCCTTTTTTCTTCTTCAACTGTCCCGGGTACTCGCAATATTTCACGCCCACCAATGCTTCTTGTCAACATCACTGTGTGGATAAACGACATGATTCATTCTTATTATTTTTCTGGTTTTCCTATCAGGGCTTCTACTTTACTTTGAATCCAATCAATTACAGGTAGTTACAATGTACTGTAAAAAAAGTGACTTACAACTGGTCCTTGCAGTTATGATGGTCTCAGCATTACCATTGACAAAAATCAAAATTTAGGTGCTTGGCAACCGGTCTGTACAATATTTGTGATAGTTGCAGCAACCAGGATCTTGCAATGACCATTTGCCACCTTCCTAGACGGTTTCTAACAAGCAATTAATGGGGAAGCCTGATTCACTTAATGACTGCATGATTAACAACTGCAGTGATTCATTTATCACACATGGTTAAAAAAAGGTCATAAAGCAGATGCAAGTCATATAGTGACTCGCTTGCTTAGCAATGGAAATTGTGGTCCCAACTGTGGTTTTTAAGTGTGGTTTTTCCAGCTGTACATCTAAGGACTGGAATCACCCAGGTGTTAATCATCTTGATAACTGAGTTTGGACTTTAAGATTTTCTTCACTCTTCTATGTATTTGCTACAATTCTTTTCCTTTATTTTGATGACGTCAGTCTGAAAAACGCCCAGCTATTTGTAGCAATCTTCTTCATCGGGACCCTTGATGTTATTTTCATAGAGAATCCTTCTGTTTTCACTATTTTTCCAGTGTTGATGCTAAGAGCAACACAATATCTTAGCTATATATTCAGACAGTGTGTCGAGCCCGAAATTGACATATGTGCAACCATTTTATTTAGCTCTCTATTATACTCATTTATTCTTTTTCTTTCTCTTTACTATGAAAGGGGGGGGGGGTCGGACTCACCACATTCTTAAGATGGGTAGAGGAGTGAATAGATAGTGAGGATTGTTTTGGTTAGGTGAACTTCTTTCCCATGGGAACAGAGGCTGCTCCTGCAGAGAACGGAAGGTTGAATTTGAAGACCCCAGGCAATGTGGATTGAGTGTTTATTGGAGAATGTGACTTTGGTGAAATGTTTCTAACTTTCAATATTATGTGGTGTAATTCCGGTTTTTGTCAGATCCGGAATTACAGCAGACTTTGCCAATTGGATGCCTACCTAAATAAAAGAAATGTGTTTTGGAAGATGGACTTTGCAACATTTCCTCTTTGAATGGATTTAATCACTTGGAAACTTGACATTCCAATTGCTGTTGAGCAGCAATTCCATTTCTTTTTTCTTTTTAAAATGTTTATTAAATAAACATGAAAACATTGGACACAGAGCGACCTTCCTGGCTTTGCCATTTCCATACATATTTTAACATAACAGCAAATTCAGTTTCTACTTGTCATAGATTGCTACTTTGATCTTCTAAACATATCTCTTGTCCTCCTTTGTATGTTTACCCAAATATTGTCCAGTTTCAATTCCGCAAATCCTCAGTACATTCTGTTCCAACTCCTTTTCCTCATTTCCAACCATGGATGCATTTTGTTCCAAATTTCATAAGATTCCATCTCATCTTTATTTTTTAAGTTCGAGTATCAGCCTGTCCATTTCTGTGCAGACCAAAATTTTCTTTATTACCTCTTTTTCGGTGGGGGCATCTTTGTTTTTCCAATTTTGTGCATACACCAGCAACAATTCCATGTCTGAATGGCATTTTTTCCTACAGTTTCAGATTGCCCATGGAAAGGAGGTGGGATAGCCTGGCAGGTGGTGTTTTTTTTATGCTTGATAACCATGGCTTGACTTGCTCAGTATTGTTGACAGAGCGATCAATGGAGTGACAAACAGCAATGGTGATAGCCTGTCTCCTTGAAAGATTCCCCTCTCAATATTAACCTCTCCGAGTCTATCACCATTGAACAGCAACTGCGTTTTCCACTGTGCCATTGATCTTTGCACAAAGCTTCCAAAGTTTCTACAGACTCCTGTTATTTCTGTGCACTTGTTTACCTTATTATTTTTAGTTGCACCGTCAGGCAGATGTTTAGACTGGATTTGGCAATTTAGCCACCTGTTGAGTTTTTCCCAAGAACCTAGATGGACAGATGTTGTTTGATGGGGTTAAAGATATTGTCACGGGATGTCAGGTATACAAAGCAAAGCTGCCTTTTGCAAATGACTGGTGGTGATTTTTTGTCAATGCCGATGATGTTCATGTGGTCCTCCACATGTTTTGGGATTACTATTATTTTCTGCCTTTGTATATGTAATTCAAAGTGGTCATCCTTCCTAATACTCCTGTCCTGTCTTTTCCCCACAACACAACATCCTATGACCATGTTGGTGAACCTATGGCACATACTGTATGCCCAAAGTGGCACGCGGAGCCATGTTGCCTGGCACAGGTGGTGGCGCACCTTCCTTTTCCAGATTTCTGGCGCATATGTACGCATGATGCCTCTTATTCAGAGCTACATGGTTTTGTTGCATATAAAACCATTCTCCCTTACTGCCCGTGCATTGAGACTACCTATTAAGAGCCAAGGTGGCGCAGTGGTTAAATGCAGCACTGCAGGCTACTGCTAGATCAGCAGTTCAGCGGTTCAAATCTCACCGGCTCAGGGTTGACTCAGCCTTCCATCCTTCCGAGGTGGGTAAAATGAGGACCCAGATTGTTGGGGGCAATATGCTGACTCTCTGTAAACCGCTTAGAGAGGGCTGAAAGCCCTATGAAGCGGTATATAAGTCTACTGCTATTGCTATTGCCATTGCCATGCACATTATCATCTGTAGCCATGTTTCTAAGCCTATCCATTAATAGAAAAACAGAGTTGGAAGGGACCTTGGGAGTCTTCTAGTCCAATCCTCTGCACATGCAGGAAACCCTATCCCATTTCAGACAAATGATTATCGAATCTCTTTTTTAAAATGTCAAGTGTTCGAGCACCCATACTTTATGGAAGCAAATTGATCCATTGATTAATTGTTCCGTCAGGAAATTGCTCCTTAGTTCCAGGTTGGTTCTCTCCTTGTTTAGTTTGCAGCCATTGCTTCTTGTCTGGCCTTCAAGTGCTTTGGAGAATAGGTTGACTCCATGGGTGGGATCCTACCAGTTTAACAACTGGTTCACTGAGCTCACACAGTTTAGAGAATACTTACCTTCTGGATCGGTGCTTGGGAAGGAAAACAGCAGTCCACTCTGCCACGCAACTCAGCTGAGAAGATAAAGGTAGGTAAAGCGCAGGGGCGAGCAGTTGGGCCCACTTGCTTGTGGGAGCGAACTGGTTTGCTCCCAGCTGATCTTCAGAGCTACAAGTTTCCCCAAACTAGTTCAAACTATCAGTGGTGGGTTTCCATTTTTTTTTACTACCAGTTCGATCATGCGTGCAATGCTTCTGTGCATGCACAGAAGTGTCCAGACGGGTGGGCAGAGCCTCCTGCCACTGCCACTACCAGTTTGCCCGATCTGGGCCAAACCAGGAGCAACCCACCTCTGAATCCTACCCCTGGTTGACTCCCTCTTCTTTGTGGCAGCCAACAAAGCCCTTCTTATTAGACTGCATCTCTGTCTCCCAGAAGGTTTGAATCCTTTGCAATGATTGTATTTCTCTAGTAATGTTGTCAAATTCATTCATTCTACCTTCTAAGGCTTGCCTTTCAGAGAGTTAAGCTGGGGCTCACTATGGACTGCTTATGAGGGAATATGCCGGATGTTCTTTGTCACAATGCAGAAGTTGTATTTTGTTCTTCATAGGTCCCTTTTTCACATGAGTCCCATTTGTATTTTTACATGTCTATGTTATTGCCACCTCTAAATTAAAATTAAACAGTTGAAGAACAATTTGATTCTCTGTTAAAGGATTCAAGTAGACTATGCCTAAGGAAATATCTTGGGGAACATCCATCACTAGGAAGTTCCTGAATAGACTATTAAAAATGCCGTTGTATGGTGTACATGGTCAGTATGAGTTTCAGTTTGAATCTCTCTCTTTTTTACACTCACACAGGCAGACATTTAATGCCTACTTACTTTTAAATCTTCCACACAGTCCTTAATTGCAAAGACAGCATCTCGTCTACTTATGTCCTCAGTTGTGTATATGGATACATTTTAATGCTGATCTCTGCACGATCAACATATAAACCCAATAGAAATTTTGTCACAATACGTTTTGCAAGAAGAAGGAAGTCTGCGTGGAAGAAATGCTTTTTTCTTTGTGTTCCTCACTTGCAATATTACTTAGATTAAGTATATAATTAAGACATTTTCATGGTGACTGACTTAATTCTTCTGCCTTCATGAAACCTGAAGCCTATTGATTTGTTCCTTTTCCTTCTCCACATTTCATATTGTGTCTGGAAGGATTAGGCCACTGTAGTGTTCAGATCCTATAAATTATTTGGAAATCCAATGGAGCTAGAGAAAAAGGCTTCAATTATGATGCCCCATCGCAGCAATGCTTCACTGAAGTGCTGAAAGGAGAAGCACCATCGTAGCATTGCCAGGATGGTCAGTTAACATATGTGCTCAACCGAGAAAAGGAAGAGAGAAATTCAGAAAATGCAAAATGAGTGTAAAAATAACATTTGTCCCTGATGGGTCCCACACATTCTTCAATCCTTAAAATCTCAGAGAACTTAACTGAAACCTTCAGCCCCCTGACTAGATCTCAGGGTAAGATGGGATGCGTCTCAAATGACTTCAATCAAAAATCATGAGAGAGGATCATGGTGCCAGGTTAGGGGTGGGTTCCAGCCAGCACTACCGCCAGTTCGCTTGTGTGCACTTTGCGCATTCTTGATGTGCATTACATGCACATGTGCAGTGCAATTAAAATGGTTCTGTGCATGCGCAGAATCAAAAAACAAGATAGTGGCACCTACAGCACGACTAGGAGAAATGTTTCGGGGGCGTCGCAGGCCTAGGTCACTGCCGGTTCCAGCAACCCAGGCTGCCAAACCACTACCGGTTTGGCAAAACTGGTCCAAATTGGTAGGAACCCATCACTGCGCCAGGTCAAGCTATTCTTCCTTGCCTCAATCAAGAGTAAATTTGCAAGAGGCTAAAGAGAACCAAAGCTACAGCCAGCTATATACCTTGATGGGACTTTTCTTTTTTAACTTTTCTAATTTTCACCTCCCCTAGAATACAGTTCTAAAAGAGTTGTATGAGCCACAAAGGGTCCCGGCCTTCCTCCTGCAGGGATCCTTAGCAAAAAAATTCAATGCACTACACCAAATGGAGTTAAGAAAGCAGTGCAGTTGAAGGATATATTATTGCCGCTGCCTGCTTTCCAAACCCCTTCCCCTTTCCTCCCCTCCCAATTCGTGGAGAGTTTTGTCCACAGACTAAATTGCAAAGGAACTCATGCCGTTTTATGACACACTTCATTTGCAAGTAGCTGGCCCACTGCCGTGCCTCTTTACCAAGGAGGGAGGGCGAGCAGGTGAATGCAGATTTGAATTGTAACCCAGTAAAAGATGCATGAGCGGCATTAGGGAAATGGCACTTGGAATGGAACATAATAAAAAGCATCTCACCAGGGAAGCTGGCTGGCTGGGCAGCTTTATGAAATGCTTTTACTGTGCAGTTTATTCCACGTGGATGTGTAAGATTTGTGAGACTGTCATTCTTCTTGTCCTCTAAATCCCTGCCGGGGTGGATGGCAGAAACCAGACAAAGACCATGGTGGGCATCTCTTAAGTTTAAAAAAAAAAGGCCAGGAAGATTATTAGTTCAGTGCAAAAATCCAGCATCAGTGTCTTGCTTAATAATCCTAGCACTCAGATGTGCCTTTTTCTATACAAGTTACCCAGTTCTTTGCCATCTAGCAGTAGCATTGCAATCAGCAGGTGGCTGAAAGTCTATTTGCTTGTTTGGGTTTCTCACCATGCCCTTGATGTAGTAGATTTGAACTTTGTTGAAAAGATAAATGCTGGATATTACCAACCTAGAAGAGAAGATCTGAGAAGAACATAGATGTTATTTCCCTTCAAGGATCTTAATGTCTTTGCAAATCCCCCAAATCTGAATAAACAAGGAATCAGAGGGAGGCTTGTACAATGGTAGAAAAAACTGTACTACTGGGCAGCTAATTAGGTAACTTCTTCTGTAGAATGTGGAAATACTGAACAGTAGTTTTAGGATTCCGGTGACGTTTTGAACAGCAAACTATTTAAATGTGAATTCTGTCCACATTTTATCCAGTGAATTTTATCCACTGAATTCAGAGGATAGAAAGCTGACTCAGGAAATTGTACTTAAAGAATATTCATGAATGAAGAGAGATTGAGTGGGGTGTCACAATATTCAGTCACCTGCTCTGTTTTTCCATATATATTTTTAATGGTAGAGAAAATATTCATCAAATGAACAAATGATACAAAAAGGTAGACTAGTCGTGGTAAAAGACAGAAATAAACTACGTTGTTAGCTTGGGAAATGGTCTTAAAAATTTTAAATTATATTTAATAGCTATAGTAGAATAGAAATGACTACAATGTCAAAGGGAAGAAATACAGAAGTGATTATATACCGAGAAGTGAATCTATACACATCGATCACAATTCAAATAAACTAAATGGAGAATAGAAAAGAAAAAAAATCCATATGCATTTAGTATCAACAGCATCAATAGTATCAAAGTAACATAATTAAATTTAACAAAAACAGATTAGGGAGCAACAATTAAATGCAGAAATATAGAATGAGGACTAAGTGACTTAGTAATGATATTTGGGTAAAAGTTAACAGATTGAATGCAAGTCAACATTTTTTAGTGTCTTACAAAAAGGGAAATACAATTATAGACAGCAGCCACAAAAGTACAGTTTATGTATTACAGATAGTAATTGTTCCCCTCGATCTTGCGTCCAGTTCTGGATAATGAACTTGAAAACCTCTGGGATTGTTAGGGTATTTAAATTTAAAGCTGTTAGACTGAAGAAAAAAAACACCTGTCTGTGTATAATTTAAAAAAATGAAGTATGGAACAAGAATAATTCAAGTTACAGAATGGCAGATTCCAATTGAATATTATCCCCAAAATATTTTGTAAATGCAAGAACAGCTCAACAGTGTAGCCAAATATCCAGAATAGTGGTGGGGTCACCGTTCAAGATATTGTCCTAAACAGCTCTTCTAATATTATGTTTCTATTACTCCAATCTTCCTAAACTATTGGATGATGTATGTTGAGGCTGGAAGAACTTGAAATTGCACATCTGAGGAGATGTATCTTTTGTAAACAGCCATGAACTTTTCAAAGCACAGAATAGAAGTTCCTCTCTTACAAATAACATGAGTGGAAATTGGTATAGAATGATATTGAATAGATTCATTTAAGTAATCAGTTAAAAGAATACACCACCCCAGACAAGTCTTTGACATTTATTTGCTTGTTAAAGTATTTTTGTATTTTTTTTTTTTTTTTGGAAAGGAAAAGCTCAAGAGCAGCCAACAAAGATTATTAATAACATTGCTCTTACTCTTGAGTATCATTTAAATGTCACAATAGGAATTGAAAAGAGATTATTCCTCCCCAGTGTAGAAAGAAACAAATTCATGTGCTGGAATAACAGCCCTCTAATAGGAGAGGGACTGAAGGAAGGGGACTGAAGCCTGGGAAATGGTCTCCTTGTCAATCAACAGGATGCTGATTTACTGCCAACTTATGAAATACTAGGGATGCAGTGGTTCAGTGGCTAAGATGCTGAGCTTGTTGATCAGAAAGGTCAACAGTTCGGCGATTTGAATCCTTAACACCATGTAACGGACTGAGATCAAATTAGTTGTCCCAGCTTCTGCCAAACTAGCAGTTCGAAAGCACGGAAAAAATGCAAGTAGAAAAATAGGAACCACCTTTGGTGGGAAGGTAACAGCGTTCCATGCGTCTTCGGTGTTTAGTCATGCCAGCCACATGACCATGGAGATGTCTTTGGACAGCGCTGGCGCTTTGGCTTTGAAACGGAGATGAGCACTGCCCCCTAGAATCAGGAACAACTAGGACATATGTGAGAGGGGAACCTTCCCTTCACCTATAAAATACTTAGGAGCCGATGGCTTGGGAGCACAAGGAAACAAAAGCCATTAACTTAATAGCCCGCCATGAACATTCCAATCAACAACCAAAAAGCCATATACAACCAGGCACCATATAAATACTACACATAGAATAGCCCATCGCATACATTCTGCTACAGAGAAATTCCCTGAGGATGGGGCTCCAGCATGAATCCAAAAGTTCGGGAGGCTAAATTTGTCCTGGTGACCAAGCCTGATTGGATCCTGCAAAAGAAGGTTATAGCCTTCAGTCTATAAAATGATCTCCCTTCCTTCCTTCCTTCCTTCCTTCCTTCCTTCCTTCCTTCCTTCCTTCCTTCCTTCCTTCCTTCCTTCCATTAGTGGATGGAATTAGTGCTACCAAGTAAATGTATGATACAGAAGGGCTGAGAAACTTGGTTTCTTTGGCACAATGAAGAAATTGTCTTTTTTTTCTGTTTCTACCCTTTATCCATTCTTCCCCAATTTTTATAAAGCATACTTGCAGTGTTTGGAAACAATAAACATAGTGATTTACTGTATTATGTAAAATAAAAGTAAACTTGCTTCTTAATGGCACCAAAGAAAGGTTAATCTATGTGGGAAGAAGATGTGACAGTGTTTTTCCTTAACGTCAGGATTTTATTTATACCCAGTGAAGTGCAGTTCTGACTGCTTGATTAAAATTCTTATGATTCAGGTTTTTAAAACAGATACCTCACTAATCCTGCTTGAAAACACAGGGCAGACCTAAATTGGATTGATTAATTAATTAATTAAGAAGGTAAATCACATTATAGGTAACTGCAACATAAGAGGGGATTCTTTGTAAGTTATATTGCAGTAATTAAAGGGCAATCAGATAGATAGATAGATAGATAGATAGATAGATAGATAGATAGATAGATAGATAGATAGATAGATAGAGATAGATAGAAAGATAGATGCTATATATGTAGCATCTCTCTCTCTCTCTCTCTCCCTCCCTCCCTCCCTCCCTCCCTCCCTCCCTCTCTCTCTCTCTCTCTCTCTCTCTCTCTCTCTCTCTCTCTCTCTCATCTATCATCTATATCTATATCTATATCTATACCTATACCTATACCTATACCTATACCTATACCTATACCTATATCTATATCTATCTATCTAGCTGGCTGACCAACCGCACTCAATGTATAGTCCTCAATGGAACTGCATCTACATGGAGGGAAGTATGCAGTGGAGTGCCCCAAGGCTCTGTTTTAGGCCCAGTACTCTTCAACATCTTCATCAATGATTTGAATGAGGGAATAAATGGGGAACTCATCAAATTTGCAGATGACACCAAGCTGCCAGCAATAGCCAACACTCCAAAGACAGGCTTAAGATACAGAAGGATCTTGACAAACTTGAACATTGGGCACTATCTAACAAAATGAAATTCAATGGTGAAAAGAGTAAAGTTCTACATTTAGGCAAGAAGAACGAAATGCACAGGTACAGTATAGGTGGTACCTTGCTCAATAGTAGTAAATGTGAGAGGGATCTTTGAGTCCTAGTGGACAACCATTTAAATATGAGCCAGCAGTGTGCGGCAGCTGCCAAAAAAGCCAACACGGGTCTAGGCTACATAAACAGAGGGATAGAATCAAGATCACATGAAGTGTTAATACCACTTTCTAATGCCTTGGTAAGGCCACACTTGGAATACTGCATTCAGTTTTGGTCACCACAATGTAGAAAAGATGTGGAGACTCTAGAAAGAGTGCAGAGAAGAGCAACAAAGATGATTAGGGCACTGGAGACTAAAATATATGAGGAATGGTTGCAGGAACTGGGTATGTCTACTTTAATGAAAAGAAGGATTGGGGGAGACATGATAGCAGTGTTCCAATATCTCAAGGGTCGCCACAAAGAAGAGGGAGTCAAACTATTCTCCAAGGCACCTGAGGATAGAACAAGAAGCAATGGGTGGAAGCTAATCAAGGCAAGAAGCAACTTAGAACTGAGGAGTAATTTCCTGACAGTTAGAACAATTAATCAGTGCAACAGTTTGCCTCCAGAAGTTGTGAATGCCCCGTTTTAAGTTTTTAAGAAGATGTTGGATAGCCATTTGTCTGAAACGGTATAGGGTTTCCTGCCTAGGCAGGGGGTTGGACTAGAAGACCTCCAAGGTCCCTCCAACTCTGTTATTGTATTGTATTGTATTGTATTGTATTGTATTGTATTGTGTGTGTATGTATGTATGTATGTATGTATGTATGTATGTATGTATGTATGTATGTATGTATGTATAACAATAAGAGCAACACTGCATAAACTAATATAAACTCCAAATTATTTGAGTGGCTGGTCGCAACCTTGAATCCAAATGCACTTCCAAATTACTCATGTGATCTCTTAGGTCAGCTTTTTTCAGGCTACTCCCTGTTTATTAGGTTTCATATGACCAAATTTTGCCGATTGCGTCACACTGAATACACTGATCAAACATTTTAACTGCAAGAATCCAGGTGACTGCAAAATGACAGAGTTTTCTGTGATGTTTTCCTACTTCTAGTAGTCAATTCAATACATAGGCCTATTGTTATATCAAGATCATTGTTTGTTTCTTTGCTGACATTAATTTAACATTTTTGCATATATTTTGCAGTAATATAGACATCTTTGTACATATTTTGAGTTGTAGCTGTTGACAACATACTCTTGGCATAGAGCAATGTAGCTTGCCTAACTGCGCATTAAAATGAAATTCTATCCCACTTTGTGCTTAGACTGTGAATTTTAAAAATGGACAAAAATGTGTTTCTTCCCCATTCTAATTTATACGACTTGTACACATTTCTAGTTGCCAATGCAGTTGGCAGGCACTTCCTTTTAAAATATAGACATATTTTTTTTTTGTATGTAATTCATGAGCCAATAATTACCTCATGGCATTTAGAGGCGATTTTTGATCTCTGAATTTGTGGATGATTCTTGGATGATGAAGTTGGCTTCACTTCAGAATACAGACTTAAACCAGGAGTTTCCAAGAGTAAATAATGAGCTTTATGATGGATAATCAGCTGCAATAAAATATTTGGCAGATCAGAGACTGGTGCCATTATTTCCCTTAATGTAGAGCAATTTTCTAGAGCAAAAGTTCCCAATCTTTTGAGCAGAAAGGATATTATTGGGTTCTCAGGACATAAAGTGGTATCTATGAGGAGAATTGCTTATTCCCAAATGGTTGCTTTGCAAAATGTTCCTCACTAATCACAATATTCTGTGGAAGCCTACATCTTATTGTTCATGTTTTGGCCTGGGCAGATAGGCCTGCTCACAAAGAAGTCACTCAACTAGGTCTAGCTATCTTTTTTTTTTTCTACAAAAGGACATGCAGTTTCCATGGGACTGAAATATTCTTGGAAAATAATGATGCTGAAACTGATGCTTGGCTTTGGAAAGTATTTGTGTTTGAAATCAGATGAGGCTGCCAAGGATAGATTGTACAGTATCCCATTTGAAATATTAGATCTAATGTCTACTGTTAAAGTTGGACCATATGAAAGGCTGAGCGCCAAAGAATTGAGGTTCTGTGTAAAGCCAAGAAGGACTTTTCTATTTAGCTTTTTGGATTTTTGATGTTGACATGTTTCTATTTCATTACTTTTTCTGGCACTCTTGTTTTATTGATGGTTATATGTTTACGGTATTTATATTTAACATATTTTTGTAACATATAGTTATGTTACACTTGTTCATAAAAAAGGGTATATAAATCTTCACAATATCTGGATGGGGGAATGAAGGTAGTACATATACATAAACTTTCTAATTGAATTGCTTATAGATAGTAATAAAAGGAAAAATCTTCTTGGGCCACAAATTTCAGTGGCCCAACTGATCCTGAAAAATTTCAGTAATGGACAATGTAATTCCACAAAGTGAAAGTTGGACCATAAGGAAGGCTGAGTGCCAAAGAATTGTGGTCTTTGAACTATGGTGCTGGAGAAGACTCCTGCGAGTCCCTTGGACTGCAAGGCAATCAAACTGGTCAGTCCTAGAGGAGATCAACCCTGACTGCTCTTTAGAAGGCTAGATCCTGAAGATGAAACTTAAATACTTTGGCCACCTAATGAAAAGGAAGGACTCACTGGAGAAGAGCCTAATGCTGGGAAAGACTGAGGACAAAAGAAGAATGGGACGACAGAGAATGAGGTGTCTGGATGGAGTCAACGAAGCAGTAGGCATGAGCTTACATGGATTCCAGAGGATGATAGAGAGCAAGAAGGCCTGGAGGAATGTTGTCCATGGGGTCACAATAGGTTAGACATGACTTCGCAACTAATAACAACAATTGTTGTTATTGCCTATCCTACTTTCCCCTTTTTTCATACAAGCAATACTGAGTGATCACTGTCCCAATCAGTTCAGCCATTTTCAAGAACTAGAAGCATATTGGTTTTAGGATGACTTCATCAGATGGTGAGCCATGATTTTAGTTCTTTCAGCAAAGGAGAGTTGAAGACTAACACTTCCCTTCCTACTCTCTCATCCTTAGAATAAAAATATGCAGTGGCATTACTGGGTTGGCCTCTCTATGGATAGGGCAAATACAAATCCAATCCCTCACTATTCTGTCTATTGTTCACCCCTTCTCTCACAAGGCCACATAGGGTGATCGCTAAACCAAGAAGACAGAGTGGCTAGAAGGCCCTGTTTCTCTGTGTCTCAATCATCTACCTCAAAAGGGAAGTTAACTCTTCAAGAAATAGCTCAAATGATGTATGGAGACATAGTTTAGTGACAAACTTGTATCTGATAGGATCCAAAATTAATGACCCATCAGCACATATGCTCATTAAAAGATTGGGTCATTTAATTCAATTTGGACTTTACATGGCAAAATAATGATGACCCCCTCCTACTCCAATGTCCCATTTAGATATGTGAAGCAGAAAGGTAGGTATAGAATGTATACAGAAGGTATAGAATGACTTCTATAGACCTGGATTTAGGTGATAGAATATGTCCCGGACTATCAAAATAAAATTGGAAACTCTGGATCTTATTTGTTCATTTAAAACAAAATGGAAAAGTCAAGCCTGTACAGGCGTCTTAAATTCTCACCAGCTTTTCTTATCACAATTAGAGTTTAGCTCTTGCTTATTTACAGTTTCATTGAACAAAGATAAGGAATAAAGAGTTCCTTACTGTTCAGCTCATAAAGATGAAAGACGAGAGGGATGCTCGAAATGAATTAATGCCTTCTTTGACTCCATACCATGTGGCTCACAGTGACGTTACTGTATAGCTTGAAGACTTTGATCCAGGTTTTAGTCCAGTGCCACTGTCTTAAACGAATCCTCTTATCTCTCCTTGTGCCTTTTGCAGTGCCTATTTTCTCTTTTATGTTTCTGAATTCTCCTAATGTATTTTAAGAAAGGATATCTTGTGGACTGCTTAAAAATGCCTATTGCATGTGGCAGAATCTCTGTCATTTATTTTATATATTTTTTTTTTTTTTTGCTTCTGTGGCACATATTCCAAAAGGAAATGCCAACAAACAAGAAAAAGACTACTCTTGTTCTTTAGAAGTTTAACATTTTCTTAACCAATGGTTAGTATTCCAAGGGCAGCAGGCAGGGGTGAAATGCTACTGGTTCGCACCAGTTTGCGTGAAACCATAGGGACAATTGTCGTTGGTTCTGCGAACTGGTAGTTTTTAAAAAAAGAGCTTCTGAAGATCGTGTGGCTCAGCTGTGAGCCACCGATCGTCAGAAGCTTTTTTTCCGCTTTTTAAAGCATTTTTAAAATTCACCCAAACTGGCAGGGGAAAAATGCTTTAAAAGCGGGGGGGGGGGGGGAGAAGCTTCTGACAATTGCGTGGCTCAAACTGATCCACGTGATCATTGGAAGCTTCCCCCCACACACACACACACATACTTTTTAAAGCATTTTTTTCCTGTAGTTCGGGCGAATAGGCAGGAAAAAAATGCTTTAAAAAGTGTGTGTGGGGAGCTTCCGACAATCACGTTGCTCACAGCTAATCCACGCGATCATTGGAAGCTCTCTTTTTTTCACTTTTTAAAGCATTTTTCCCCGCCGGTTCAGGAGAATAGGTAGTTAAAAATTGTTTTAAAAGTTAAAGAAAGTTGGCCACACCCACCCAGTCACATGACACCCCCACCAAGCCACGCCCACCAAGCCATGCCCAGAGAACTGGTGGCAACATATTTTACATTTCATCACTGACAGCAAGGGACCCAAGCGTGCTAGTAATGCTACTGTTTTCACTTCTAGAAAAGTTCCACAGTCAGATGTGGCCTAAGATATATTTCCATGTTTTAGGAGTCCCTTTTTTTTAATGCTGAAATCCTCTTTACCAAATTGGGATGGAGGTGGGGATTTGCTGAATACAGTGGGAATATATTTCTAAGTAAATGTGCATTGTTAATCTTTCTCAATGGCTGGATCCAGATACCGTAGTCAAAATTGGAGATTGACCACTGAGGCCTTAGATTTATATTGCTCTGTCCACTTCATCCTTCTTCCATCACATGCCTCGATTCCCTCCATTGCTTTTTAGTTCACATCACCTGTTGGGATAAAATTAAACTGCACCTACAGTGGTGGGTTTCAAATTTTTTTAGAACCTCTTCTGTAGGTGTAACCTGCTTTGTGGGAGTGGTTTGCCAACCATATGACCGAGTGGGAGTGGCTTGGCAGTCATGTGACCGAATGCGAGTGGCTTGGCAGTATTGTGACTGGGTGGGAATGGCCAACTTGTAAAATGTGGTGAAACTCACTTAACAACGCTCTTGCTTAGCAACCAAAATGTTGGCTTAGAACCTCTGGCATTTGAAGCACGCAAGTCTTAAAGCTGTCAAGTTACAAGAACCTTGCACCCCTAACCCTTTAGGAAAAAAAACCCAGGGGTGTTCAAACTTGACAGCTTTAAAACTTGTGGACTTCAACTTCCAGAATTCCTCCTCCAATCATGTTGGCTCAGGAACTCTGGCATTGAAGTGTGCAAGTCTTAAAGCTGTCAAGTTACAAGACCCTTGCACCCCAACCTTTTTTTAAAAAAAACCCAGGGATGTTCAACCTTGACAGCTTTAAGACTTTAAGGTTTAAATAGGATTCTTAGAAGTGGGCGGGGCAATTGGTGAGCCAGACAATCAGGGAGTGGCGGGCGGGTCAGGGGAGGGAGCTGGAACCGGTTCTAAACGGCATTGTAGATTTGTGGAACCTCTTCTATAGAAGAGGTTAGAACTGGCAGGAACCCACCCCTGTGCACCTATTATATCTGTGCTGCAGAAATATAGATGAACACTAGATGGTAATAAAGAGTTAAGAGATGCAGCAATCTCTTTGCTGCAATCTAGTGGTAGTCTGGATTCTTGCAGCACTGATATGGTAAACTTTGTTAGATTCACCTTCCTCAAACCTGATCTATCACAAAACAACATTCTAGGAATCAAAGTTAGTGCATCTGGAGACTGCCTACATTTTGGGGGTAAAAGACTAGAAAGAGTCCATTTTGGGTGGCTTTATAAATATGCTAAATAAATACATAATACTTTGAAATACTGCTTCAATATGAGTAAACCTTACAGATGTAAACTTCTTGTCCCAGAATTGGAAGCTGCTCCAATGTTCAAATGTAGAAAACAAAAGTTCATGCCTTGAAGCAGAAATGCACGCAAAAATGTTTAATGCAGAATTTTAAATTTTAAAAAAAATCTGAACCGATGCTACCTTTAATTTTATGCCCTTTGTGTAAATGACATGTCTTTTTTTTTCTACAGACAGAATGTCTCTGTAAGAGTTGAACAGCTGGCTTCTACTTTTTAATTATCGAGCATTAAGCACATTGGCCAGATAAAGACATTATGTTCAAAATGGGAAGAAATTAAATTTCCCCTCACTTCCACTTCTGCACTCAAAACAATCTTGATCCAGGGAACTCTTTCTTAGTTTTAAGTAAACAAAAAATTGAGAAGCATCTGCACATTACCTTATAATGTATAACATGTACCTTGGATCTGGAAAATGATGGAGTGAGCTATAATTAAAAGAGCAAGCCTTCCTCACTAGTGATTTAACCCAGCTATTGTTAGGGTGATTAATTCCAGGCTTTATATTGTGACAGCAATGGTTGGGTGATGATATAAATTGGTATAGCAATGTTCGCTGCACATAAAATTCAATAAGTTGCTTCCTCTGCAAAAAATAAAAATGGAATAACAGCAACAACTACATGTCTATGAAGATTCTCAGTCATCCAGATCATGGTTGTCCTTTTTCAAGAGGCAACTGGACTTTCTGGTTTTTCTTTGAATATGTTTTAATGGTGCAGTGGTTAGAGTGCAAAACTGCAGGCTATTTCTTTTTTTAAAAAAATATTAATTGAATAAACATTAAAAACATTGGACATAGAGCGACCTTTCTGCCTTTGTCATTTCCATACATATTTTAACATAACAACAAATACAGTTTCTACTTATCGTACAAAGCTACATTGATCTTATTAACATATCCTTTATCCTCCTTTATGTATTTATCTATGTATTATCCAGTTCCAATTTTACAATCCTCAAAATATTTTGTTCCGACTCCTTTTCCTCATTTCCGACCATTGATACATTTTGTTCCAAATTTCAGAATATTCTGTCTCGTCTCTGTTTTTGATTTCTAGTGTCAGTCTGTCCATTTCAATTGCAGGCTACTTCTGCTGATCACAGGCTGCCAGCAGTTTGGCAGTTCAAATCCCACCCGGCTCAAGGTTGATTCAGCCTTCCATTCTTCCGAGGTGGGTAAAATGAGGACCCAGATTGTCGGGGGCCATAGGCTGGCTCTGTAAACCACTTAGAGAGGGCTAGAAAGCACTGTGAAGCAGTATATACAGTAAGTGCTATTGCTATTGCTATTGGTACTTCTCATCCAAGAAGGAGAAGGAGAAGCAGAAGGAGAAGAAGAGGAAGAGGAAGGGGAAGGAGAAGAAGAAGAAGGGGAAGGGGAAGAAGAAGGGGAAGGGAACGAAGAAGGGGAAGAGGAAGAGCCTGAAGAAGCTTCTTGGATGAGAAGCGAAACATTTTCAAAGAAAAACCAGAAACTCCAGTTGTCTCTTTACAAAAGCACCTTTGGAGCAACACCTACAGTAAAAAAGCTCTAGACAGGCCCAGTGCAGATTTGCCACCAGTTGCAAAATGGGACAAAAAATCATTGCTCAGAATTTTTTGCACATCAGCACCTATGGTATGTATTCCTTGTTAGGCTAAGCTATACTACACTCATAGTTATTAGAGATGCTTGGAAAACAGACAAACCATAGGTGTGTTGTGCCCTTTTTCTGCATTTCCTATTTTGCTGGAGCTGTGGCAATTTAGCAAGTTGCTTAAAAACATTTCTAGATCTGATAGAGCAAATGAGTTTTTAGAGGATCAGTTCAACAAGTGATATTTTATAAGCAATACAATGACATTAAGGCGCCGAATGGTAAAAATGATCTGTATAGCAGCTTATAGATGCTAATCTTTTGAGGGGGGCAGAATGAATTGGATCCAAGGGCATTAATGTGATTTTACAGAGAGGATTAGGATTGTTCTGTTTATTTCAGTGGAGCTGTTAATTATATCTGGAACCATCTCATTATGTGTAAATCAGCCTTAAAAATGTGTGTATAGCCCATAGGGACACGGTGGCTGAGTGGCTAAGATGCTGAGCTTGTTGATCAGAAGGCCAGCAGTTTGGCGGTTCGAATCCCTAGCACTGCATAACGGACTGAGTTCCCCTTACTTGTCCCAGCTTCTGCCAACCTAGGAATTCAAAAGCATATAAAAATGCAACTAGAAAAATAGGAACCACCTTTGGTGGGAAGGTAACAGTGTTCAGTGTGCCTTCGGCACTTAGTCATGTCCACCACGTGGCCATGGAGATGTCTTTGGACAGTGCTTCGGCTTTGAAACAGAAATGAGCACCACCCTCTAGAGTTGGGAATGACTAGCACGTATCTTTTACCCATTAGGTATAACCTGGTTTGATCTGGTAATTAACCCCTAATTTGAAAAGGACCAGTGCTTTCAGATTGTGTACCCTACAATGAATGTCAGCTTTAGGTGTTACATGAGGACTAGAGAGTTGGCAAAAGATATTCTTCAAAAACCCTCTATTGCGTTTCTCTGGATTTCCTAGGTTCTCCAATTCCTTGCCTCTGAACGCTGGCTTTACAAAAAGCATCTTTTCTTAGCACTTTTCTACTCATTATTTTGCAAAGCTTTTTAGAAAGGGCAAATAGCCAGGGGAAAAAAATGTGTAAAGGGCCGGCCCTGTATATATATATCAACCACCCACCCACCCCGCTGCTCTGGTTTTTATTTAAATGGAAGAATTTGGAAACTCACCTTGTTTATTTTTTCAGAGCTCTTCTTCTGCCATGTCGGCAGAGGAAAAATGATGCTTAAGGGGTTTCTAAGAGCCATTTGTAAATAGCACCAAATGCCCAAACAACCTTACCCTGCAGTTGATGAAAGTGCCGTGATTTCACTCCGAGCTCTATATTTTTCAAGATATATTCCCTGATTGATAAATGATGTGCTGTAAGTGGGCTTCTAAAATGCAGCTGTGGATGGATGCCTTTGCCATCTGTCAGCTCTTTCTGAGCAGGTGTTTAATATTTTGCTCCTGCTGTGGGATGGTATTCATCTGCTGGTGATGAACGCAAAGGGCATTAATCTGCCCCTCAGCTGGCAGGATCACGAGTCCAGCAAAATACTGAAGAGAGACAGTCTTGTCTCTTGATTGCGTCTTATTTAGTCTGTTGGCTCCATTTCAGGCATCTTTTGCTGGGAACGCAGGAGATTTTTCTATTAGTTCTCTCCTGCTGCTCTCTCCGTCTCTTAAGAAGCGACTAATGTTGACGTTCTGTTTTGCAGAGACCTGCTGTCTTCATTGATTCCACAATGACAAATGTACATTTCCATTCTAGGGTCTCCCTTATGCCGCATCTTTGGAGCACACTGTGCTTCATTAGTGGCCTTTGTGTACTCAAAAATGACATCCGACTGAAAAAACATTAGGTGAGCTTCGAAAAGGAAAGCTTTTAAGTCAGCTAGGCGGAATCCAGAGTTTGGCTTGGATTAGGAGTTGATTCAGTGTTTCTCAGCTGTGACAACTTTTCAGATGTATAGACTTCAATTCCCAGAATTCCTTTCCAGAAATGGTTTTTTTTCCTTCAATTATTCTCATTTTTTAAAAAAAACAAACCTCAATTTATATAGCCACCCATCTCACAATTGTGACTTTAGGCAATTTACAATAAAACAGAAAACCCATTATACACACACACACATACATACACACACACACACACACACACACACATATATAAAGCTGGTAAGGAGAAGAACCCTGTGGATTAATGGTTAACACATCTGCCTAAGATGCAATACAGCACAGGTTCTAATCCCAGTAAGGGTATGGCTAGCTGATGAGAGCTAAATAGTTTGAAATAGATCTATACTAGTCTCCCTTTATTTTTTTATCAGGACAAATACAACACACACAAACACACACAAACACACACAAACACACACACACACACACACACACATATATATATATATATACGTGTGTGTGTGTGTATACGGTGTATATATATATATATATATATATATATATATATATATATATATATATATATATATATATATATATATATATATATATATATATATATATATATATATATATATAGTGCGTGTGAGTGTGTGTGTGTTGGAATGCCTCAAGCATTTTCAACCAAACTTTGTACACAATACAATAATACAATACAATACAGATGGCTTACTCTCTGGAAAAAAATACTGTGGGGGTAAGATATCCCTAACACCCCACAGGGTGCATGTTTGACAGCCTGTTGTGCCTTAAAATGGCTTCTACTGTACTGCCATAAAATGGCTTCTACTGTACAGTGCAGTGGAGTTGCCATGGTAACTTCACAGTACTCCACAAGGCGGCTCCCTCTGGTAAATCCAACATTAAAAATTATGTCGGGTTATCAGTTAGTAAAATACATAAAAGAAATACACATAGCAGCCAAGCATCATAAAACAGCCATCAGCATAACCAGGAGATGGGTCTGTCATACATACATAGGGGGCACTAATCAAGTTTTCAGGATCTTAGGAAAGGCCAGCAGAATTGGGGCTAATCTAATCCTGGTGAAATGATGTTCCACCATGTCCATACTCATGGATCCTACCAGCTGACACTCCTTAACTGGTAGGACCTGGAGTATGTCCTTCCCACTGGGCCAGGTGGAATGGATAGGAACAATTGAGAAGAGACATATGTAGAATAAGTGAGACTACAAGCTCCTATTTTATTGGGGATGTTAAGCAGAAAAATGAGTCTCTTTAGAATCCCAAGATATAATTTTATCCCTTAAGGTATACCCCAAGGTCAGGACACACAATTTCTTCTGATTTAGGGGTCGGTGCACTGACAATAGTTTAAGAAGAGCAAAATCTGTTCAGTGCTGAAACAGAAAACCTGGCTCTATCCTCACTGGGAGCATTAAGAGTGAGAGTGTCAAAAGAGATGGTGTAAATGTTGCATTTCTACTCTTCTTATTTTCTGCTTTGCAAGTCCTAATCATATTAATTACAGCCTATTCTCTTGAATAGATACTTAAGGTTTGTCTCTTGAATGACTGGTATTCACACATATTTACAACACTTTTTTTTTCTTTCTCTGAAAAATGATTTCCCGGGTTGTGTTTATAGTCATTGTGATAGGTGAGTATGGGTCAAAGATTTGAGTCCTAGTCCAAGTTGTAGTGATTTGAGGTCATGAATAGAGCTACCAGATCTGGACTACAAAAATCCACTTCGTTGCTAAATCATAGTAGTGAGATCCTAACAACTATTACTCTTTGCTGTCATAATCAGGGAATAAACAGTCTTACATTCATAGTCAAAGACTCTCCTTTTATGGCAAAAACTGAATTTCATACTCAAGAGCTCGAATCATATAGATGGTTACTCCTCAATAAAATCCACCAGGTTCAGCTATTTTAATTGGGTTGTCATTTTAATTTTGCAGGAAGAAAGAGGGAGGGTGAAGACAAAAATCTAGGTTAGGCTGTCAGCCTTAGATATCTTCCCCTTTCCCTAAAAAGAAGCTTCATAATGCAGTGTGTTCAGTTCTGCATTAACAAAGTTTGATTGATGGACATATTACTTAATTTGTATCTTTTCTTTTCCACCAGAGCTCAAGGCAACAAACTTATGAGATGCCCCTCCCCCAAATATTATCTTCACAGTGACAAACCAGAGAGAGACTGACCCAATGTCATTCAGGGACACCCAGAGCAAGGACAACCATACCTGAAGCTTTCTAGTCTAATTAAACATCTTAACCAGTACTCTATACTGGCTAATGTAGAAGGAGGCATGTTTAATTTAAAGAAGATTGTCATGATTAAATAATTTGTTGTTGTTGTTAGTTGCAAAGCCGTGTCCCACACATTGTGACCCCATGGACAACATTCCTCCAGGCCTTCCTGTGCTCTACCATCCTCTCGAGTCCTTTTAAGCTCACACCTACTGCTTCGGTGACTCCATCCAGCAACCTCATTCTCTGTCATCACTTTCTTCTTTTGCCCTCAATCTTTCCCAGCATTAGGCTCTTCTCCAGTGAGTCCTTCCTTGTCATGAGGTGGCCAAAGTGTTTGAGTTTCATCTTCAGGATCTGGCCTTCTAAAGAGCAGTCAGGGTTTATCTCCTCTAGGACTGACCGGTTTGATCGCCTTGCAATCCAAGGCGAGTTTTGCAGGAGTCTTCTCCAGCACCATAGTTCAAAGGCCTCAATTCTTTGGCACTCAGCCTTTCTTATGGTCCAACTTTCACAGCCATAAATTGCAAATCAAATCATTACAAACTGTTTAAACAGGAATTACAAAGGAAAAAAAAAGTTGAAGGAATTAAAAAGAGATGCCTTTGTTTCATTCTGATAAAATAAGTCCCTTCCTCCAGAATATTTTTTTTTTCTTCAGGGTTTCTCAGAGATGGTGAAGTGAATCCTTCCCTCTACTTTGGTAGTTTAAAATGCTTCAAAGAAAGAAAAAAAAAGTTGCAAATTTTGATCAGCGTTAGAGATTTTCCTTTTCAGTAGGATTTCCAGCTATTTCCCCTCTTTTCAGTTTTAGCTGAACGTTATATAATTTCATCCACATCTTCACTGAAAAAGTAATAATTATGCACAGCAGTGAGGTAGTGATTTTGCAGAAATCAAAGCATGCCATTACCCCTGCTTCACCATAAGTGTGCAAAGCAGGTCAGCATTGTTACTCCTTTAGTGCGGGCTGTGAGAAGTAGGCGCAGAGAGGTGAGCACAGGAGAAGAAGATTTATTTTGAAGGAAACTTACTTGAGAACTTTACATAGCCAAGTTTCCAACGGAGTTAGGAAAATAGAAAAGAGAGCTTTTTTGCCATATCAAGTAGAAAAAAACGTACTGTACTTTTTTCTCTGAGTTTCTTGTAAGTAAGATTTGTTCTTAGGTTAGCCAGTTAGTGATACGTATGATAAGCCACCTGCAGGAGTGGTACAATGGATCAAGTCAAAGCTCTAGATATAATTGGTATGATTTTACAATTTGAGCTATAAGAATTTTTTTCAAGTGCATTAAGTGTTGTTCTATTATTGGTTTATGGAAATTAAAATGTTTTAGTATTAATCCCCAATCTCTTCCTCTTGTGCTTGTGTGAATAATAGTAATATTCTTTACAATCTAATGATCAAGTCCTTTATTATTTACCCAGACATTTGCTTTCATCGAAAATTGCAAATGAATTTGCAAATGTAAACTGGGCCACACCAATTATATGTGGAGCCACTGCTTGGACCATTAATGAAATGCTGATGCCTCTTGAGGGTGAGTTATTACACTGATTGCTAAATAACTCTCTCTCTGAGCCTGGAGAGGAATGTAAGGGAGTAATAAATTTTATTATTGTAGACACAAGGCATGGCATGTATATATTGCAGCAAATCAGAGGAGTATACTTACATTAAAATCTGAAGCTCATATTTTAGAAGGCATGCAGGGCTATGTAAAGAATAAACTTTCATTCAAAGTAAATGTTTTATGATGAACTTTGGGACAATGTTGTGGGATGTATGTATGTATGTGTGTGTGTGTGTGTGTGTGTGTGTGTGTATATATATATATATATATATATATATATATATATATATATATATATATATATATATATATATATATATATATATATATATATATATATATATATATATATATATATATATATAGCTGATAAATAAATAAAGGGAGACTAGTATAGTTCTATTTCAAGCTATTTAGCTCTCATCAGCTAGCTGTGTGTACTCCATACACCCCCACCAAGATTTATAGAAAGACAGCAGCTCCGATTATACTTTAAGCCCATACATACATACATACATATATACATACATATTTCTATTCTATTTCTATTTATTAAATTTATAGGCCGCCCAATCCCGAAGGACTCCGGGCGGCTTACAGAAATAAAATTCTAAAAGAAAAGGTTAAAAAAACAAACAGAAGAAAAACAGATTAAAATAAACTCATCATGCACCCAGTCTAATCGGGGCTGGACCTCGGTCAAGAGGTCAACAGCCCCAGGCTTGCTGGAATAGCCAGGTTTTAATAGCTTTTCGGAAAGCCATGAGAGTGGGCAGGGCCCGGATCTCTGGGGACAGCTCATTCCATAGGGCCGGAGTGGCAACAGAAAAGGCCCTCCCTCGAGGCCCCGCCAGCTGACACTGTCTAGCTGATGGCACCTGGAGAAGGTCCACCCTGTGCGATCTTATCGGTCATAGGGAGGTGTGTGGCAGAAGACGGTCTCGTAGATATCCGGGTCCTAGGCCATGTAGGGCTTTACATACATACACACACATACACACACATACACATACATACATACTTACACATACACATACATACATACATACATACATACATACATACATACATACAACAATATATATCATATATATATACATAATATATACATCAGGAGCAAGAAATCAGGAAGCCAAGTTATTCAAATGAGTACAAGTTTATTCCGTGCTATCTATAAATAAGAATCTGAACTACTAACAGTCAAGGCAAATTGGTGGTAGATTCAAGGAGGGTTGAACTTAGATCTCCTGTGGGCATTAGGGACGCCAAACTAATGACACGCTTGACCCCTCCCTCAGGCTCAGACGAGTCATCTTCTACAATGAGGGCTTGGATCCACCCAGCATGACTGCCCACCCATACAACAGAAAATGTTCATGAATCAGAATGTCCTTTTCCTGGCCAGCTGATCTTCAATTGCCCTGGTATACATGGGGACTAAACATTGAAAGTCCCTCAAATCCAGATGGCAGGACAGAGATTTCAAGATTGGCAAGAATGTTAAATGTGCTCCTGGTCTTGTATTGCTGTAGAAAGCATTTGAGCCTTTTGTTTGTGAGCACAAATCATCATTACTGATTACAAGAGAACATCTGTTACAGAGCCAGACTCCGTTTCCTATTCTGTAGCGTTACCGGCTTTGAGCTAACATGAGATAGCATAAAGTAAACCCTGGTCTTCAAATGGCTCACATACCGAAAAAATGGGCTGTTTGAAAGCCTCCACCCATTCTGTGCTTGTTATGGAACAGAATTCTCCTTTTGATATTTTCTTAAATATCTATGCTCAAAGACTGGATGTAACCCACAAAATACAGCTTGTCTCTTTGAATTTCATGCCTGAAAATCTTCCCAGAGATTCTGGGTCATTGTAGCAATGCTCTATAGAGAATTGTCATTTAGAAATGCTGGCAGTTAGGTAAAAAATAAAAGGTATGTTCCCTGTTATTATTTTGTAACTTTCTCAGGCTAGTTCATTAACTGCCAATGTATTGCAGTTGACTGCTAGATAAATTGTGCTAATTTACTAAAGAGTTCACCCCCAAACCCCCGCCTACATGAAATACATAGAGAATAAACAGGAGCTTCTTAAGTCACCTGTAATTTTGTTGAAGGGGAAGGACAAATAAACAAGGCTGGTTATCATAATCATCTATTTATTCAATGTTCTTATAACATGCATGCTAATAGACTGTCCTATAAACACAAATAAGGGAGAGATCCTGATTCCATAGGATTAGGTAGAATTTCCCTTCTGAAACATGAGTTTTTCCAGTACATAGAAAGACTTAGAAAGACAATAAAAGAAATGTCAAAGAACTAGGGGTGCAAAATCCTTCAGCAATTCCCATAACAGGAAACTGAGTCCAGCTCTTGAATGGCTCTAATTGCAATCAACTTCTTCGTGGGCAAAGAAATTGTTTTAAAAAAAACGTTTGGAAAAGGGCAAAGTACACCCCCTGAAGTCTTAACTTCTATCCCACAGATATTTGGCCAACAGGTTTCAAACATGTATTCACTTGTTCGTTGCTATGCCACTTGGATAATGAGATTCTAAGCAGTTTATCGCAAAACTAGACTTCTCTAAGGTCTCAGATGACCAGATAGAAGATTCAGATCAGAAGACTTCTCTGAGTCTAGTTTACATATGGTAAGATGTGCTGGAAAAATGCTTAAAACAGTTGTTGTAGACACATCATTTTAAGTAAGGAGTCCAACCAACCACCATTGTGGGAGTTTGATCTTTCTAAATCAAATCATGAATCAAAACCAGTAGTAATTGAGATTCTTCTAGGGAGTCATCTCGGGATCTAGGAAAGTATCTCTAAACCAGTTGTGACTATGGAATATTGTTGATACTGATCCATTATAGAGATACATTTGGATTACCAGGAGTTTGATAATTTTGGGTAGTTGGGAGTTGTATATTAGTGTATATGTAGAAATATCCTATTATATTAGGAGATTTGGTCATATGGGGGGGAACGGTGATGTCTGTGTGTGTTTGTGTGTGAGAGTGAGTGAGTGAGTGAGTGAGTGAGTGGAGAGAGACAGACAGAAGGACAGACAGAAGCAAAGACAGAGACAGAGAGATAGACCGATCCATCCAAATGCATAACACAGATATGAACAAACACACATGAATCTGTGATCAGATTCATTTCATATTAGTATGATAAATTTCCCTATTAAGAGTGATGTTTACCTTGAGTAGCAATTTATTTTTCAAAATATTTAAAACAACAAAGAACATACATTACTGTTCTATGTACTAGTACATTTTTTACAGTAGTATCAGATTAAACATACAAAAGACATAGATAAATCCCATATACATTTGATTAAATTTCTTTTTCTGCTTTTCAGAGGTTGGTCTGTATAATTACTATCTTCTTGATAACATTAGTATTGGTCACTTAAAGAAAGATAGGTAAAGGGATAAGATCTCCTATAAACCAAACAGGGGGGAAATGCACAAATATTCATGTATTTTTGATACAGATTTTTAATAGGCACGTGTAGATAGACTTTTTAAATGCATGTTTAAATTTTAGCATTCCAGATCAACGTTCTAATTACTACCCAAGTTAGTGTTTAATTGTCAGATCAATTACCATTACTTTGAGTATTGTGTGTGTGTTAGAGAGAGAGAGAGAGAGAGAGAGAGAGAGAGAGAGAGAGAGAGAGAGAATTTGCTTTTCTTAAACATGTACAATGGGCAGTCTATTGGAAAGCTACACATTTTTCTGTTTTTATATATTAACATTTTTATTACTTACTGGAAATATAAAATTGGATCTTCTGTGGGTTTAATAATCTACTGTAAGAAATCCATTATTATCTTCTGTGGATCTGTGGGGTGCAGGGCTAAGGATGTGGTGCCTCAGTGGCTAAGATATTGAGCTTGTCGATCAGAAAGGTTGGCAGTTCGGCGGTTCGAATCCCTAGCGCTGTGTAACGAAGTGAGCTCCTGTTACTTGTCTCAGCTTCTGCCAACCTAGCAGCTTGCAAAAGCATGTAAAAATGCAAGTAGAAAAATAGGAACCACCTTTGGTGGGAAGGTAACAGGGTTGTGTGTGCCTTCAGTCATGCGGGCCATATGACTATGGAGATGTCTTCAGAGAGCGCTGGCTCTTCGGCTTTGAAATGGAATTGAGCACCTCCCCATAGAGTCAGGAACAACTAACATATAAAGTATGTGCAAGGGGAACCTAACCCTAATCCTAACCTTTACATATGGATTTGTAGGTATCCATAGTTCATAGCATTTATAGTTAGGAGAGTGAAAATGAATATATTGAAATAAAACTTGGTTTCCAAATAATTTCTCATCTGATCATTTCATGGAATATGATACACCTATCTTTGAATTAGAAATAATAATGATGATGATGATGATAAAAATCCCATTTGATCAATGAGAAGTTATGGAAAGGAATACACTGGCATCCTTGTGAAAGAAGACCTGTCATCTTAAATGAGAACAACTTTAGCCATTGTAAGGCACATTGTGTGCTACTGCAAAGAATGAACACAAAATCAACCGAGTTGCTATTTTCATCTTCTGAAACGCAGGTTGTGTTTTGACTGTGCTTTGACAAAGACAAGTGGTTAAATTTGCAAAATTAAATTGTTCATTTAATCATAGTCTCATTTTCTTATGGCTCATTCACACACACTGTTTTCCTCCCACACAGCCAATCCGGTCCTACCAGACCTTAGAGGGAAAGGCGTCAACAGTGCAGTTAGTTCTTTGCTAGCGTTAGCTATTTTTCCTGCCTCCTCCATGAATAGGAGAAGCATAGCTAAGTATATACAGAAACAATTAGTTTATCTATTATATCATTTCACATATATAAAAAAAAACCATTTCATTGTTCTGATGGTTATTTTGATTCTCCCTTTTCCCCAGCTCTGATACATCCTTTTTCAAATGGGAGAACAAGAACTTTACACAGTATACTGTAGATTTGTTTAAGGGTGTTTTCATGCCGGCAGGGTTTTTTTTTTCCAGCCCCTTCACTAATCTCTAGCATGAAATTTGCTTTTTTCACAGCTCTTAAACAAAGTCAACATCTTCTTTGATCTGTCCACTCCATTTATAATTAAAGGACTACAAATCACCTGACCAGGCATAAATCAAATACTATGTGAAATGTACACCTGAGAAAGCTAAGAGCCATATTTTTTCATGCTAGAGAAAAAGAATGCAATAACATTTTCTTATTCGTGTATTGTTGTATAATATAAATGAAAATTGTTTTGCTGGAGAAATGAGTAGGGTTAGTTATTCAGATGACTGTAATACACATTGAGAGAGATAGTATGATACCAACCATGCTTCAGTCTTTTGATGCATGTGCAAAACATCTCTGCAGCATCCAGTTTGGAGTTCAAAGTAGGGGTGAAATCCAGCAGGTTTTGGAGAACCGGTAGAAGAAAGTTTGAGTAGTTTGGAGAACCAACAAATGCCACCTCTGGCTGGCCCCAGAGTTGAGTGGGAAGATTTTGCAATATCCTTCCCCTGGAATGGGGTGGGAATGGAGATTTTGCAGTATCCTTCCCCTGCCACGCCCACCAAGCCACACCATGCCCACGAAGCCACACCCACAGAACCAGTAGTAAAAAAAATGAATTTCACCATTGGTTCAAAGGGTATGAAAATGAATACCACACAATTTCTAACAAATTTGTATAGACATTAGGATTGTGCATGCTTCAAAATTGATGTGAATGAAGTTTTTCAACCAGATGCAAGCAGCACCTTACAAAGACCTTAAAATGTGGCTTCTTTTTCCAGCTTGTAAAAACCTGGGCCACTTTAATAGATAGTGGTTAGCATATATTTATTCCAGGTTGAAAGCACCTTTTACAAATAACTCTCTAAATGTGCAAAGCCCCAATAGAAAGCTTGGATCACCAAGCTTTTTCATCTCTAGCTCAAGCTACAGTTGGTAGGAAGATGGAATGGACATCCTGATGTGAGAGCTTGTGACTTTGAGAGATTAGAGGGAGTGAAGTACTTTACAAAAAAGTCAAGATTGATTCAAAGGCATCTCCAACCCCCGCCAGGGGTGGTGTTCAAACCAGTTCATACGAACCAGTATTGGCGAACTGTAGGTGGGATCGCCCCTGCCCACCCGCCCCAGCACTATGCTGTCCTATTTAGCCATGTATTCTAAGCCATATGCATGTGTGCAAGCCACATGCATGAGCAAAACTCATGACTGGAAGGCCACTGTCAGTGTTTCCAAATAGCATCCAAAAGTAAATCAGAGTCCAAGGCAAAGTATTGTTCAAAGTTCCAATTTATGAAGAGAGCCATGTTGGCACATCTGGGAAAACCCAAATCTGAAAGCTTCCCGGTTTTCCCTACCCAGTTGAAAGTTCAAGATCTTGCTCCCACACCCACAAGTCCATCATAGGGTCCAATCTTCCACTTCCATGCTGGCAGTTCCAGCCATCCAGTTCCGGTCAGGTGCAGAGGTGCGAAGACAAAGGGTGGCCTTGGATTTCTAGAAAGAATTTTGTTATGGCTACATAGCATCTTACTCTATACAATCCCCTCTCCCATTTTTCCACAATAGAAAATACATAGTAGAATAATAGAAAGTGTGCCAGGCCAAAGATCCAAAAGAAAAGATGGCTGCAGGCCTGATAGCCATGCGCATGTGCGGAAGGAGCACGCATATGTTTTCAGTGCACGGTGAGCCAGTGCTAAAATTATGTGAAACCCACCTCTCCCCCCCCCAAAAAAAAAAAATCTATGTTCAGACTCATGGTATAAACTGAATGTATATGAAGTACACTGATACAAAGGTTTTGATCAAAACTTTCTGTGTTGAATTTGCCTCTGCCCTTGTACAGGTTTATCACACTGCTTTCTACATTTCCAAAAAGGCTTCAAAACCCCTGATTTAGACTAAACATAGTATACTGGTTTATACATGATGGGGAGGGAAAACCTATAGGCCCAAGGCTGCATATGATTTGATTTGAATCATTATGTCATTTCTTGTGTTCTGAGGTAATGGAAAGCCGCAGAAATAAGTTATATATTTCAGTTTATGTGTGGTGGAAACAATTTTTGAAATTGTTCCCAGTAAAAGGTGTGACGTATTTAAAACATGATGTATTTTAGATTAAACTCTTCAATTAAACTCTTCAATGACTGGGGAAAAAAACCATTCGCAGTATTTCATCCTAAAGCCAAGTTGGTTTCTGCCTAGAAAAAAATGTCTTTCAGGGACACCTCTATATTAGGGAGGCATCAAAATAAATCTTCCTGGCACTGATTCAATCAGGGTTTTTTTTCAGTTTTTTTTTTTTCTGTTTCAGGATTTCTTTCCTCTTTTGGCATGGCTTTTCTCTCTTTTTTTCCCTACATTCTTTATTCTCCCCCCCCCCCATTCTTAAATAAGATGTGAGACCAAGGTAGTCCTCAACTTGTGACCACAATTGAGCCTCAAATTTCTGTTGCTAAGTGAAGCAATTGTAAAGTGAGTTTTGTCCCGTCTTGCTACCCTTCTTGCCACCCTTATGTAATCAATCACTGTGGTGGTTAAGTTAGTATCATAGTTGTAATCTGGTTTCCTCATTGACTTTGATTGTCAGAAGCTCTCAAATGATGACACCACAACTGTCATAAATATGAGTGTCTGAATTTTGATCATGTGACTAGGGGGATGCTGCAATGGTCATAAGTGTGAAAAATGGACATAAGTCGCTTTTCCAGTGCCGTTGCCACTTCAAACGGTCACTAAATGAATGGTTGTAAGTCGAGGACTATCTGTAATCCCCCCCCTCCCTCCAGTGGTATTACTTGCTTATTTCTTTTTAAAATAAATCCAGGTTTGTGTGATATAAATCTTAGGACCTAAAATGCAGGCGTGGGCTTCAAAAAATTTAGCAAGGGGTTTTCTGCCCAGTTGCTGGGTGGGCATGGCCATGGTGGGTGTGGCCTAGTTGACCTCCTGCACCTTGGCAGGGGGTTGTTTTTGCCCTCCCTGGGCTCCAGAGGCTTTCCTCGAGCCTCCGGGAAAGTTAAAACAGGCTCCCCGTTTTTAGAGGTTTTCAGAGGCTGTCTGGAGGCTGGAAATGCGCCCATTTCAGCCTTCCCAAATTTCTGGTAGGCTTGTTTTTTGCCCTCCCCAGGCCTCCGCATCCAAAATGGGCTGTGTTGGGACTCCTGTGAGGGGAGGGGAGGGGAGGGGTGGGCAGGGCCAGCCAGGATTGGGAGTTGGGGGTTCTCTGAACTGCACAGAATCTTAGCTAGAGGTTCTCCCGAACCCTTGACAACCCCCAGCAGCCCACCCCTGACCTAATGTGATATAAAATTTACAGGTTGCCCATTTTTACTGTATAAAAACAAGAATATAAAAGATGATGTGTCACCTGGCAGGGCATAACATGTTTATGCCAGTCAGGTTCATAGGCCATAAGTCATTCCAACTTGTCTGATGCTTTGATAAGCATATCACCAAGTCTGAAATCCTGTTTCCTAGCTTGACTGGAGATGCATATACTGTATATTTCAGCAGAACATGAGACATCTGTCCTTTAAAGATAAACTAAGAAAATGTTGACTTGTCTTTAATATCTAAGAGACATCTCTAAAGAGGAAAATGAACTGTTGACATACATTTGAAAAGTCCTATTTAAAATGTCTGGTTTATTTTTGATAGCAATTTGTTCTTATTCTTGAGTGGCCTTTTCTTTCTGGCATTACATGTATGTCCAACATATCAGTGCAGTAAGCAAGATATAAGCAAGGCTAATCAAGTTTTGATTTTGCTATCCCCTTTAGTATCTTTCTAATGGGCTAAATGTTATTCATAGACACAGTTGCCCAAGTCATGATTATCATTAATTCATGTTTACCAAAGGTCAGAAAGCCACCTTCCTTTATAACACTTTAGAGTTACATGTTTGCTGTTGCAAATCTCTGTTTTAAGCACACAGAAGCTTTATGGAAAGGCATACGGCATGAGTCATCAATAAACCCTGAGCTCTGTTAGCTTTGTTCAGCAAAAAACAAAGATTAGCAAGCCTCACCATGTGTTATACACGGCATGAATCCTGTTGTGATATTTTAAATGTGAAAATTCAATTTCACTGCAGTTCCGGCTTCTAATTAGTCAGCAGAAACATCTTATTGGAAAATGTTATTCCTGTTATATTTATAATATGAATCCCACTGTGAATTAAAGAATGAAGATAGATAGATAGATAGATAGATAGATAGATAGATAGATAGATAGATAGATAGATAGATGATAGATAGATAGATGATAGATAGATAGATAGATAGAGATAGAGATAGAGATAGAGATAGAGATAGAGATAGAGATAGAGATAGAGATAGAGATAGAGATAGAGATAGAGATAGAGATAGAGATAGAGATAGAGATAGAGATAGATAGATACATAGGTACATAGATACATAGATACATAGATACATAAATAGATACATAAATATAGATATACAGTATATAGATACACACACACAGAGAGAGAGAGAGAGAGAGGGAGAGGGAGAAAGAGATTTCAGAGAGTATCTGATATTTTCAAACTCCACGAGGACTGTAGATTTATATGAAAAATAAAGGATGGAGCCATAAAAAGGGCCAAACCATTTTATTCCTGATTCTGTTCTATATGCTAGACAGGACTTAGTTTTGAAATAGTTAAGGTAAAGATAAAGGTTTCCCTCACAGATATGTGCTAGTGGTTCCTGACTCTAGGGGGTGATGCTAATCTCTGTTTCAAAGCCAAAGAGCCAGCGTTGTCTAAAGATGTCTCCGTAGCGATGTGGCCGGCATGACTAAACACTGAAGGTGCACGGAACGCTGTTACCTTGCCACCAAACGTCATTCCTATTTTTCTACTTGCATTTTTACATGCTTTCGAACTGCTAGGTTGGCAGAAGTTGGGACATGTAACGGGAGCTCACTCTGTTATGCAGCACTAGGGATTCAAACTGCCGAAATGCTGACCTTTCTGATCGACAAGCTCAGCATCTTAGCCACTGAGCCACCGTGTCCCTTCAACTCACTTAGTGGCTGCCTAAGATCAAGATTGTTAATCTTGTGTGGTTGATTTTGTTGCTTGTTGGAGATGGTGCGAGTTGTTATGAAATTGAAAATAATATTTTAGGAAGTACTAAACTTGTGAGAGGAAAAGCAGAGCTCCCTCAACAACTTTCACAAACTTTGCCCATTGCTTTCATTTTAACCACAGTTTTCCCATTGGGTTCCAGAATTAGGAGGCATGAAGTTATCAAAGGAGTTCAGCACTCCACACTTCTACCATACTGTGTATATTTTTTCTCACATAAGGAGCATATTTGGATAATTCAGTCAAAATCTGATTTTTGCTTAGCGAGTGCAATCAGTATCAACTGAGGAGTGATAATGACTTACAGTAGGGGAGAAACATCAAAGATCAACCATCTGAGGCAATTCATATTTATGTCATTGCAATAGTTTTCAAAGAAGGCTTTTTATTAAGAGATCTATTATTTGGCAAGAGGGGCTTTGTATCTGGTTCACATGAATTTCACATCAGGGTTAGAATATCTTGGTTAAATTTGGATTACTATTCAGCTAGAGACATTTATGATGTGACTGTGTCTCTGGTTTTCTTTTACACGTATCTTTGGTTGACTATAAAACTAGTCTAGTTTTAGTCTACATGGTCTACTGTAATGATCCAGGATCATATTCAATTTTTCCTGGGAGGCCAAGGTCCACTCATTTCATGGGACTACATCACACATGGTGTAGAGTAAGATGAGAGAGTGCGGGAGGTAGGAGAAGATGCAGTAGATAGATGGGGTAGATAGATATGGTAGATAAGATAGATAGCTAGATGGATGGATGGATGGATGGATGGATGGATGGATGGATGGATGGATGGATGGAGAGAGAGAGAGAGAGAGAGAGAGAGAGAGAGAGATGTGGATGGATGGATAAGATAAGATAGATAGATAGATAGATAGATGATAGATAGATAGATAGATAGATAGATAGATAGATAGATAGATAGATAGATAGATAGATAGATAGATAGACAGACAGACAGAGAGATAGAGATAGAGATAGAGATAGATAGACAGACAGAACAGACAGACAGACAGACAGATAGATATGGATGAATGGATGGTAGATTCTGCTGCTAATCTATATAACCATCAATGCTGTTCATAATTTGTAAACAGGTTTTTCCTGAAGATTACAGATTATTCTTTTCTTCTGCTCCTTTGTGAATATGAATCATTTGTATTGTTCTTAACTGATTGTGTCTACCATTGAATTATGAGCAACCCCTGTCCCCCCCCCCCAAAAAAGTCATTTGCCTGTATTTTGATAAAAGGTGGGGGTGGTCTTCCCTTTTGATATGTTTGAATCAGGAATTTTGTGGGGACAGGAGTGGATGGATGGGTTAGGCAATCTGCTTTTAAAGTAAGGGAAACACTCATACTTTCAGGCAACATGTGATCATCCGTTAAAGATTTTAATTGCTTATAATTCTCTGTGCAGAAGAAGGTTTCTACATTAACAGCTGCACAAAATGCCGAAGTCAGCAGGCTTCTGTTTTATCGCTGCTGCCTCTCCCTTCTAGGAATAGCCTTGAGAATCCATATGCACCTCTTAAGGAGGTTTGGAATAGAACAAAAATCTGTCTCTTGAAATCATCATAAATGTATCCAGCCTATGAAATGCAGCTTCTAAATAAAACAAGGCTAGGTTGTTCGATTGTTCATCTCACAAAGCTAGCTTATTCACTTGAATCGGTTCATGGAAATGAAAGAAAAGATGAAATGCAATTAAAGGACAAAAGTGCCTTCTCTCTTGGAGCCACTATATCAAACTAGTATTGGTGTTTCCGGTTCTTTTTTTCTTGGAATAATCTTTGGAGGGGGTGCATCTCCGAACATGATCAAAGAAATAGATGTTCCAAGGACCTACATATTGCAATTCAAGCCATTTTGAAATTAATTACACTAACATTCATAATGCCTTGGGGAACCATTATGTTTCAGTGATGGAGGGCATGCCTGGGTATTTATCAGTAGATGGATCTTAGCTGGAGTTGGGAAAGGGTTTGAAGAACTTTAACTCCATACAGCTATTCCTTTATATACTAATCAGATGTCCCATGTACCAGTAATAGATAATCTTTTCCATTTGGTATTTGGAGGGTACAGTGCAGATATCTATATCTCTATCTCTATATATCTCTATTTCTATCTCTATCTCTATCTCTATCTATATCTATATATATCTCTATATCTATGTCTATCTCTATCTCTATCTATATCTCTGTCTGTATGTATGTATGTACGTACATACATACATACATACATACATACATACATACATACATGGCTGTGTGTGTATGTTCCAGTATAACTCTGGAACGCCTCAAGCAATTTCAACCAAACTTGGTACACAGATGACTTACTCTCTGGAAAGAAATACTGTAGGGGGTATGACACCCCTAAAACCCCTCGGGGAATGACACCCCTAAAACCCCTCGGGGAATGACACCCCTAAAACCCCTCGGGGAATGTGTTATTGGTCTCTGGACGCGCTTCAAGGTGCTAGTCATTACTTTTAAAGCCCTACATGGTTTAGGAGCTGGCTACCTGAGAGACCGCCTCCTGCCACTTACCTCCCAACGACCAACAAGATCACACAGGTTGGGCCTCCTCTGGGTGCCGTCAACCGGACAATGCCGGCTGGCGGTCCCCCGGGGGAGGGCCTTCTCTATTGCTGCGTCGGCCCTGTGGAACGATCTACCTGCAGAGATCCGGACCCTTACCACTCTCCCGGCCTTCCGTAAAGCCGTCAAGACCTGGCTGTTCCGGCAGGCTTGGGGCTGTTGATTGATATCCAGCCCCGCTTAGATGGAATGGGTGATGTGAATTTTAATATTGTATTTTTTATTTCTATTTTTATTTTATAAATTTTAAATGTTTCTTTGTCTTGTTGTGAGCCGCCCAGAGTCCCAATGGGAGTGGGCGGCATACAAATTCTATTAAACTTGGAAACTTGGAAACTTATATTAAAATACAGCGTGTTATGCCTTAAAATGGCTTCTACTGTACAGCGCAGTGGAATTGCCATGGTAACAGCTTCACAGTACTCCTCTGGTAAGTGGGAAAATCCAACATTAGAAATTACATTTGGTCCAGACATTTTCCCCCTATAAATAAATACCCGGGCAATGCCAGGTTATTGGCTAGTCTCCTATAAAAGAGCTGCCAACGAGAAACTTTAATAAACAAGTGTTATGGAAAAAATACCTACTTAACCAAAAATAATACTCCCTCCTATCTAGGTCTAATCTTTGTTTCTTTTCTGGAGCAAGTGGATTCCTTTTCAAATTAAACATCCGTTTACAGCCAGCTACCCTTTTTCAACTTCCGAGTTGGTTACACGGATTCCAAAAGCATATTTGTAAAGATTCACGTGCTTTGTGTGTGGCACAGCAGTTCTGCATTGAATTACTTCTAATTAAAATGCACACACAAACACTTACATGGTGTGGGAAGCATGACAGCTGCCTTGGGAAGTATGTGGGTACCTTGGCACCTACAGAGACAGCTCTGCCTACCCGAGTTTTAACAAAAATATCATAACAAAGTTGAATCTTCACTTCATTTGAATTAGATATCCTTGTGTATTTCTTCAAAATATTGCTGGTGGGGGAGCTATACTATTATGCTTGGCTCTTTTAGAATGGCACACCTTACTTAGAGTTGATTTTTACAAAATTGTAAATAAATAAAAAAACCAGAAAAGAGAGTACAACATAATCACTGTACAAGTCAAATTAGAGTTTGCTTTAGTTTGTTATTTTCAGTCACTTTTTGTGTAGCCTGCAGGCTGATATATTTTGTAGAAGAAGAATCAGTAACATTCAGTGCTATTTCTGCTTAGGAGCCATGGTGATTCAGTGGTTAAATGCAGTATTTCAGGCCACAGTCAGCAGTTCGATCCTGAGAACTGGTAAATTCCACTTCTGACTGGCCCCACCCCCATCTATTCCCTGCCTTCTGAGCCCAGATGATCAGGAGGGAATGGAGATTTTACAGTATCCTTCCCCTGGAGTGGGATGGAATGGAGGTTTGAAGGTAGAGTCAGTCCTCATCCTTTTGTAGTTGGTAAGATTAGGACCTAGATTCTCTTCAGAGAGTGCTGTAAAGCACTATGGAGTGGTATAGAAAACTAGCTGCTATTGCTAAGTGCAGCTGGGCAGAACTTTAAATGGCTATTTTCTTTTGATGAACATTTGTTGAAGGTGACTTCCTGATTAAAAGAACACTGAGCAGAGAAGTGCCCCTCTACTTCTAAGTAGTGTAGAGTGTCCACGGTGCTCTGTTTGACAAAAATTTGCATTATACAAGACAACCAGTTGAGGGCATCTGCATTGCTTTCAAGATGCCCAATCACCTGGTCTTGACAGTTCATGACTACTTTGCACACAAAAGTATTTAGATAATTTCCTTTGAAACATTGATCAGGGATGTTGCAAAGAACCCTTCCCTGATGTACTCAGAAACTGGCAAGGTGTGCAAGTGTTGCTTCAATTGGCATTATCTAGTTATCATGTTTCTGCAAAGAAAGTGCCAGATCAAAATGTTGAGCTCCAACTACTTCATAATTCATGAAATATACCATATTTTTGGAGCATAAGATGCACCGGAGTATAAAATGCACCAAGATCTTGAAGAGGAAATTTTTTTAAAAAGTTTTTGCATTCTGCAGACCTCCCAAACCCTCTACACGCCTTCTACACGCCTCATTTTTTGTGAGAAATGTGGCATGCAGAGAGTTTGAGAGGCTTGCAAAATGCTCATGGGGGCTGAGGGGGGGGGGCAAAAATGAGCAAAGAAGGTCTGTTTTTTGTGAAAAAGGGCCTGTTTTTTTGCCAAAAAAGGGCATGCATAGCCTTTAGAGTGCTTGTAGAGTGTTCCTGGGGGCTGGTGGGGGATCAAAGATGAGCAAAATATGGCCCATTTTTCACTCATTTTTGCCCTCCCCAGCCCCCAGGAGCACTTTACAGGCCTCCTAAAGACTCTGCATGTCCATTTTTGTGAAGGGGGCAGGAGTTCAGGAGGCCCAAAATGCTGTATTCAGTGTATAAGACGCACACAGATTTTCACCCTCATTTGGGGGGGGGGGAGGTGCCTCTTATACTCCAAAAAAATATGGTATAAGAATGTTTTCTATTGTTAATCTTGATCTGTCTGATATCTCTTTTTCTTCTCTCCCTATGTATGTTCATATTTTGACTCTTTTCATCCCACATTAAGCAATGTAGGAAAGTGCCCTTGATTAAATCAGTCCCTTAAGTTGACCGATTCAATCAAGTCAACCATTCCATCTAGTTGAATGGTATCAACAATGACCTGGATCCTCATTTCAGGTTTTCAGAAAGGAGCTTTTCCAGATTAAGCCCAGACATACCAGGACCTTCTGCATACAGAACGTGTGCTGTGCCAGGGAGGTCTAATTCTTTTTCTTCATTTGCCAAAAGCAGGAAAAGACAGTGTCTCACATCTGTTTTCTTTCTTTCTCTCCTCTGCAGGCTTAAACAGGCATTCAATCAACAGATGCAGAAATGAATAACTCCACAAACATAAGTTATTTGGAGGACAGAATGACCCTACCAAGTCCTTATAAAACAGTGGAGGTTGTCTTCATTGTCCTGGTGGCTGGGTCCCTCAGCCTGGTAACCATCATTGGGAACATCCTGGTCATGGTGTCCATAAAAGTCAACAGGCACCTACAAACTGTCAACAATTACTTCCTTTTCAGCTTGGCCTGCGCTGATTTGATCATCGGTGTCTTCTCCATGAACCTGTACACACTTTACACTGTGACAGGCTCTTGGCCATTGGGACCTGTGGTTTGTGACTTGTGGCTGGCCCTTGACTATGTGGTCAGCAATGCTTCTGTCATGAATCTTCTCATAATCAGTTTTGACAGGTACTTTTGTGTGACCAAACCCCTGACCTACCCAGTCAGGCGGACCACTAAGACGGCAGGGATGATGATCGCAGCTGCCTGGGTTCTTTCTTTTATCTTATGGGCACCTGCCATTCTCTTTTGGCAGTTTATTGTAGGAGAAAGGACGGTACCCGATAAGGAATGCTACATCCAGTTCCTATCCAATGCAGCGGTCACCTTTGGCACAGCTATCGCAGCTTTCTACCTGCCTGTTGTGATCATGTCCATTCTGTACTGGCAAATATCCCGGGCCAGTAGGAGCAGGGTTAAAAAAGACAAGAAAGGTGGAGCCCAAAACCAGGAGCCAGCATCCCCAAGTTTAGTTCAAGGGAAAATAGGGAAACCAAATAATAACAACCTCCCAACCAATGAAGATGGGACCGAACACAATAAAATCCTGAACGGTAAAGCCGCTGGGGAGCCAGTCATGGAGAACTGTGTTCCAGCAGAAGAAAAGGAGAGCTCAAACGACTCCACCTCTGTCAGTGCAGGTGCTTCCAACATGAAAGAGGATGAAGCAATCACGGAGAATCCCCGAGCTTCTGTCTCCCAAGTGAACGCGAAAGTGGAGAATTCGAAACTGACCTGCATTCGGATCCTCACCAAGTCGCCCAAAGGAGATTACGGTGGCCCTACTAATACCGCCGTGGAGATTGTTGCCACGGATGGACAAAATGGGGAGGAGAAGCAGAACATTGTAGCGCGTAAGATTGTCAAGATGACAAAACAGCCTCCCAAAAAGAAGGCCCCTCCTTCCAGGGAGAAAAAAGTGACCAGGACTATTTTGGCTATTCTGCTGGCCTTCATCATTACTTGGACACCATACAACGTCATGGTACTCATCAACAGCTTCTGTTCGTCTTGTATTCCCAACACCGTATGGACAATTGGTTACTGGTTATGCTATATCAATAGCACCATCAACCCTGCTTGCTATGCTCTTTGCAATGCTACTTTCAAGAAAACCTTTAAGCATCTCCTTATGTGTAACTACAAGAACATAGGAGCCACGAGGTAAAACCAGAATAATGGGCTGGGGGGGTGGTGGACTCCAAATTGGGGGGGGGAAGAGAGCTCCAGATTTTATAAAACAATGCCATAGCACTTTATGCTCTAGTATGAAATCAAGAAGCTGGAGAACATGACAACAAGATGAGATTTTGTGCTCCCTCTCCAATAACTGCACTTTGAAGATGATAACTTTTGGTTCTGCGAGTCATTTGGAGGGAAGGCTATCACTGAGTGTAAGACCCCTGAGACAATGTTCCTTCCTCCCTCTCTCTCATGGCAGAAGGGCTTTTGAATTCATTCTTCATCTGTGGGCACAACCTGTCCCTGAGAAAGTCTTCTGTGCAAAGCTTTTGGGGGTTTGCTTTGCTAAAGGAAAAACTATACAAAAGCATTTCAGGAAGCAGAACTGAGTAGGTATAATCAAATATTCCAGAGCCATTTATCCAGTTTGTGTGTTCATTTGAAACTGAGAGAAAAAGGGAATGGAGGGGTGGGGGGAGAGACATTTAACATACTTCATGGAAGCTACAAGAAAAACTGGAACAGCAAACATGGAATAATTCCAGTCAGTTTGTTTCTGAATTATTTATTAATATACAATGTTATGGGAATGCAAAAAAGGGAAAGGCTTGTGTTAAGGAGTTTACTATTAAAACAGGTAGTTCTCAACTTACAACAACAATTGAGCCCCAGTTTTTGTTGCTAAGCGAAACATTTGTTAAGTGAGTTTTGCCCTGTTTTCATGCCAAAGTTGTTAAGTGAAGCACTGCAGTTTTTAAGTTAGTAACACGGTTGTTAAATGAATCTGGCTTCCCTGTTGACTTTGCTTGTAAGAAGGTAAAAAAAGGTGATCAAATGACCTTGGGATACTGCAACGGTCATAAATATGAGTCAGCTGTCAAACATCTAAATTTTGATCATAGGACCATAAAGATACTGCAATAGTCATAAGTGTGAAAAACGGCCATAAGTCACTTTTTTCAGTGTCGTTGTTACCTTGAATGGTCACTAAATTGTTGTAAGTTGAAGATACCTGTAGTTACCTCTCTTTTGTGGCTTTTTTAAGGGGGGGAAATATACTTTACCTCATAATAAGAATGTTTTCAGACAAGCTTCTAAAATATAGTACATCAACTTTCCCCAGCCTGATTTCCTCCATTTTTGTTGAGCATGAACTGTGATGATGGTTCAGTGTTATGGCTAGGATTAAAATCATGCTGAGCCATACTCTGGTTTGTTTGGGTCTGGGGTTTAGTGTGTTGTACAAATTGGCCATTGTGGTTTGTAAATGATGATTTATGATGATTTATGATACAGTATAATGCATCAACCCAGGCAGCGATTTAGCAACCAAACCATGGATACCAAAGTTTTGGCTTAACTTGAGATGTGAATCCAGCCATCATGATGTAAAAATGCTAGAGTTTTGATTGATTGATTAATGGATTGATTGTCATCATGATCATTTCAAAAGTACCTTGTGTTCTTTGGACCTTTTTCCTTGGATCAGATTTTTCAGTCACACAGAAGGGAAAAAATGGAAATGGTACAGCATTTAGCACACCTTAAGATCTTTCTGAGGGTGACTTTTGAAAATGGAGTGACTCTTCTAAAGAATAAAATGGGCAGGTAATATTTGCAGCAACAGTGGTACACCAAATAGACATTAACAAACGAATATCATTGTGTAGGTCATGGTTCAGTTAGCAACTGTATTTCCTTTCCATTGTTTCTTCAAATACACAATCTGATGAGTCATACTCCATACCCAGGGCTGAAACCTATATCATATCTTGAATTGTTAATATATTACATGTCAGGAAAGGTTTCATTTTGGGATACTGCCCTGCTTTATAAAACCAAACAAGGGAAAATATGTGATCAATCAAGATCAGATGATCAAATGACAACGTCTTGCCTGGAATTAATAGCAGGATATGAACACCAAAGAGGCCAATTCTTGCAAAATACTCTTAGATGCACCAAAACAATATCTAACATCCTTGGCTTTATGTCCATCAGCCTCTCCTATTTTCAGTAGACACTGAGCAGACAATCGTAAATAACTTCAGAAAAAGCAGAATTGGCCAGTTAAGAGTTCAAATCTACGGAATCTTTAAATCAAAGTTTGCCAGTCCTATATGCTCATCACTATCTTGCAAACATTTTTCTATTATGGCATTAATACAAATTCATGGAATCAGGTGTCCCAAGCAATATGTTGCTGAGAAAGAAACCTAAATCCTAATATGATCAATCTTCATTACCAAGAGATATCCTAGCCAGAATCTACCCCAAATAGTCAAGTCTATTAATATATATATAATAAAAAAAGCTTCTCAAAGCTTTTGAGATATTTTCCTTCTTTATTCCCATTAAATGTCTTTGCGTATATTTTAAACTGGAATGTGTAGGGAAATTCTCAGTCATCCAGATCATGGTTGTCTCAAAAGGGGATTTTTCAAAAGACAGCTGGACTTTCTTTTCCTTGAAGATGTTTCACTTCTCATCCAAAAAGCTTCTTAAATTCTTCAGGTTAAAATTGAAGAAATTTCTTGGATGAGAAGTGAAATGTCTTCATGTCTCTTGAGAAAAACACTTTTGGGACTTAAACTGAAACAGCACATACATTTGGATTTCTATCCATACCGTATTTGTAATGGAATGTTTTTATCCTAAATTACCTATATTTGAAAAACATGAAGAGGGGAAAAATACTAGAAAAATGGAAGGGGCAGAAGTCATTCTCCAACCATATCCATCACAAAATGTACAGAAAATTTGGCCATTACAGTACTAGTTGGAGTTATAAAGCTATCACATAAAATTGCTTTATATATTGAGTGATGAGGAGGAAGGCTTAAATGATTCTTAGAGCTATGCACAGCTTTGAGGGATGCTCAGTTCTGGCCCATGGAGCCGCTCTGGAAACAGCGAAGGACCATCCCCTGGCCCTACCGAGCTCTGTTTTCACTGGCAGAGAGCTGCAGGAGGCCATCACAGCCAAAAACGGAGCTCGGGAACCCATTTTTGCTGGCAGAGCACTTGATCCCCCACAGGCACCCGTGACGTGAGTGATGTCAAGCTGGCCATGCTGGGAAGCTTCCAGGACCCCTTGGTTATAAACCAAAGTAAAAGATTCATGCAGAATCCCACAAAAGTGCCAAAGCTTCAATCACTGCAGGAGAAGGAAGATTAAGAGGAGCTTTAGAATACTATCGCCTCCATAACACATATCTCTTCATCAGAGCAAATGTAGGTTATTTCCCATAGGCCTATTGTTTATCTGAATCTTCTAAGGTTTACAGATAAATATCATGACCAGGGGTGGGTTGCTGGCGGCCAGTTCAGCATGCATTTAAGTGCTAGTTTGCACCTAAAAATGTCTGTACATGTGCACAACATTAAAAGGGGGGGGGATTACATTTTTGCAATGAAGATTGTTCTACACATGCGCAGAACCGAAAATCAAGATGGCAGCCCCGATGATAGAACCAATTCGGGGGTGTGGCAGGCTGAGTTACTACCTACTCAGCCGAACCGGTCCGAACCAGTAGGAACCCACCTTTGATCATTACACTTCTGTATATTGAACATGCTGGATGATACACAAAAAAATACCTTAGTGAAAATGTTTGCTTCCTTTCACCTACAAGCAGCCAATTAAAAGATCAGAACTTCTGTAGTATCAGCTGTGTTCACTTTTACAACCAACATTCCTTCTCATCCAAGCATCTCAGTTTCATTAACCCCCTTTGCTTACACCTCGGTTTCACTAACTTTTTCTCACACCTTGCCACATTCCTAGACAAGTGACAAGGTAAATAGACACAACTGAGTGAAACATTTGCTTTTCAGTGGATTTTGAATGAGGAAAAGAAGGAAAACACGGTGAAGATCCATCTTTGCTAATCGTCACTATTAATATCCTAGCTAACGTTATTGTTTTATATACTGCTTCTCATAAGTCTGCTTTCCAAAACCCAACAACATAAATGATTTAGGACAGGCTGACAACCACTTTCAGCTATGATTTGTATTTATTTGGGCGGGTGGATGAGAAGAAGGAGGCGATGTGACCATGTCACACATAATGATGAATTTGGCATAGTTTTCAGGGTTTTGTTTAACTGTGATGTGCTTATTTTGAGATTTACGTTGCAGTTTTCATGTGTTTCCCATTTCAGAATGGTGGCAATGTATGGTTTTCAACAGACATGGTTAGAGGGGCTCATAGGGCAAAAAGGGAACCTGAGGCTACAAGTTGCCCACCTTAGCCTTATTTATTTGGACAGTTTCCAAAAAGAGCTAAGGGCACAGATATTTAGACATCCACAGATTTATGCATTCTTTGACCGGATGGCTAACGTGACAGTAGACGTTGTTCCAATGTTTTACCCATTTGTTTTTCATTCAGATCACCTTGAGAAATAGTGTTTGTCATTCTGTTTGAGTTAAAAGGCATGTGGAGCCTTATATAACATCTCTGCCTAAAACAAACTCTGACTCAGAAGCTGTTTTAGAATCATTTACTTGGTTTCTCCCTGTGCCTCTTCATAATTTCTCATGAGTCAGAATGATAAGTGGCCATAAACTCACCAGCAATTCATGTTCATGTCCAAACATGCTGAAAATAATGAAACCATGAGGGTTTATTAGGATTCGCCATGCCGTAGTTATATTCCCACCAAATCAATTGCATGTAATCCAGATTTGCAGAAGTCTTCTCAGTATATCTTCATATAAGATAACTTTCTAAAGCAAGACTTTTTTTTTAAAAAAAAAGTTATAGTCTGTATATTATATGAAAAGATTGGACTGAATTCAATTCATAAACATAAAAAATTTCTTAGTACATACAGTATTTTTTGGAGTATAAGATGCACCTTTTCCCTCAAAAAAGAGGCTGAAAATCTGGGTGCATCTTATACACTGAATACAGCATTATTTGCCTCCTGAAACTCCGCCCCTTCACCAAAATGGCCGTGCATAGCTTTTGGAAGGCTTTCAGAGAGTTCCTGTGGGCTGAAGAAGGCAGAAATGAGCAAAAAACGGTCCATTCCCCCCCCCCAGCCCCAAGCAGCACTCTATAAGTTTCCTAAAAGTGATCCATCCCCCCCTTTTTTTTAACCAAAAATGGGCCCATTTTGCTCATTCCCCCCCTCCCCAGGAGCACTCTATAAGCCTCCTAAGGACTATTCATGCCTTTTTAAAAAATGGGCCCGTTTTCACAAAAATACAGGCCATTTTGGGGAGGTTTGCAAAGTGCAAAAACTTTTTTTAAAAATTTTCCTCTTCAAAACCTTGCTGCGTCTTAAACTCCTGTGTGTCTTATACTCCAAAAAATACATTACTTTATTCAGAGTAGAATCACTTGAACCACAGATCATTTCTTCAGAAGCCACAACAAACTCTCCTTGGATAAAACAGGAATGTTTTCTCAACGTGAAAAAGGATGAAAGGGACGAATATGCACATTTGGCTTACATGCAGCTGGTTTTTGATCCTCTGAAGCAACATTTAAGTCATCTTCTAAATGCAGCCATAGAAAATGGCATGCCAGAAAAAATTTCCAAGCCCCAAAGATTGACAAGGCTTTAAACATGTTACTTCTCTGTGTAGAGGAGATATGGAAGAATGCTCAAACCTAATCCTACTTGTTTCATTCCACCTCAAATATAAATTGGCTAACCCATGCTTAAAAATAAATCTAATTTGCATTGTAATGAAACTGGAGGCATGTAGAGCAGGTTAGAGAAAATAAAACATAATAGTTGATTTTATTGGGCATAATCAGGAAAGTGAAACAGTAATATACTGGATGATTTCTCCTTCAAGCACTCAATATTTATTGAGATTTATTGACTTATGCTTAACTGGTGATTATATTTTCCATGCTAACCATATCTTACAATAAGTCCAGTACAGCACATCACATTTTTGTCAGCTAATCACTCTACAAACTTCAAAAATTTAGAGAGTGCAGGGATCACTTTAGAACTTGTTTAATGCTAACCTGGGTCATAGGTTTTCATCCAAGAATTCCCTCATTCATATTTTGGATTATTCATAATGTTATCTGAGCCTGGGTAAATCTGTGGAAATGGAAACTGGAGATATCTTAAATACATTTTCTAGTGAAATTTTTGAGTGTCACTTCTTCGTCTACATCAGGGCTGTCAAACTCACATCATCAGGGTGGTGTCAAGTGACATATTAGGACTCGCTAAACTGTGCAGGGGCATCGCCAGCATGTGACACATCGGCCCATGGGCTAGGAGTTTGACAGCCCTAATCTACATGCTTAGGATTTCATTGTACAATTGCAATACCTAGACATATAAATTTACAGAGCTATATCATTTTAGAATGGGACTTCTTGTTGCATCCACATATTGTAGCCAAAAATACAATATTTTACCTTACCATAGCACTAGTTTTGTAGGTATGCATTTCCTGTTTTATTAAATGGAAATGCTGATGTTGAAATCCTCCACTAGTGCTTCAAATGGCAACGTTTTATATAAATAGCTCTGTTGTTCATTATGGTTTCCTTCACAAGTATTGGAATTATATGGCCCATATATCTCAATAAACATGGTTGTTAACCAAGATGGCTGGGAATCCTGATAATTTTAATCCAGAACACATCAAGATAGGGAAAATTGCTCCATTTTTATGAAATCAAAGGGATGGAATGATATGAAATTGGGAATATCTTTCTTCTAGTGTATGGACCAGAGGTTCTACTGGGCTTCAGAATAAACTTTTGTTGCTATCTTCTTGTGTCTAGAATTCAAACGTTCTCAAAGTTAATCAGTATTGTATAGCCAATCCCTCTTCATTTAATAGTATTATAACCATCCTTAAAAAGTGTTAGGTAATAAGATTTTTGTTGTTGTTATTTTTCTAGAACTTAGGCTTAATTATACTAGAAAGTTAACCCTACTGAATTGAGTATAATGTATACTCAGAAGCAAGAACTTAGTGTTTATCATTCTTCCCCTAAGCATTCAATGGGGTACGTTAGTTCTCTCTTTATAGTGGGTTTTGGGATGGAAAATTGAATGGTTTTATACCCACCATTCCCACCTCTTAGTATTGCTTGTGTAAGCATCCTTTTTGCACTCAGATTCTATGTGCCCAAAATTTGTATATTTATTTGGGAGCCCTTGAAAGGCAGGATCTTATCTATGTAGATGGAATCAGTGCACAAATATATTACTCAAGTTTCTTTGGGTTAGAACCAAGACGAAAGTTAGCTAGTTTCAGGGGAATCAGATTAGTCTTTTACTCCACCTTAGTGTTTTGATTACAAGACCACTTTGAAACACACTTCTTATTTTCCTATTCATTTGTAGCAACTTGTGACTTGCCTATTTGAAAATTGTGTTCTCAAATGTGAGAAATCAGGAAATCCAGGCAGTTCAAATGAATATAAAGATTTATTACAAGCTTAAGATCTCTACAAGAATCTGAACTACTAACGATCAAAGGAAATTGGCGGTAGATAAGAGTCAATGGAATTCAAGGTGGGCTGGACTTAGATCTCTTGTGGGCTTGAAAAGACTCAAGACTGATGATGCATTTGACTCCACACTCAGGCCCAGCCTGGTGATCTGCCATAGATATTTTGCTGCCTGAGTTGGTGGCTCCCTCACCCATATCCTGATTCTAAATTTCTATCAGTTCCCATTACATTTTAAAGTAGAACTTTCCTTAGAAGTACGTTGTGTTCTTGCACTTATCTATAGTGCAGTAGTTAAAGCTAACCAAAGGGTATGTGGAATTTAGAATAACAGAGTTGGCTGAGACCTTGGAGGTCTTCTAGTCCAACCCCCGCCCAGGCAGGAAACCTATTACTTCTTGTCGTGCCTCAAGTGCTTTGGAGAATAGCTTGACTCCCTCTTCTTTGTGGCAACCCCTGAGATATTGGAACACTGCTATCATGTCTTTCCTAGTCCTTCTTTTCATTAAATAAGGAGCCAAGGTGGCGCAGTGGTTAGGGTGCAGTACTGCAGGCCACTTCAGCTGACTGTTATCTGCAGTTCAGCGATTCAAATCTCACTGGCTCAAGGTTGACTCAGCCTTCCATCCTTCCGAGGTGGATGAAATGAGGACCCAGACTGTGGGGGCAGTTTGCTGACTCAATTTGCTAAAAATCTGTAAACCGCTTAGAGAGGGCTGAAAGCCCTATGAAGCGGTATATAAGTCAAATAAATAAATAAATAAATAAATAAATGAATGAATGAATGAATGAATAAATAGACATGCCCAGTTCCTGCAGCCTTTCTTCTTATGTTTTAGCCTCCAATCCCCTAATCATCTTTGTTGCACTTTTCTGCACTGTTTCTAAAGTCTCAACATCTTTTTTACATGGAAACAAAACTGGATGCAGTATTCCAAGTGTGGCCTTACCAAGGCATTATAAAGTGGTATTAACACTTTACGTGACCTTGATTCTATCCCTCTGTTTATGCAGCCTAGGATTGTGTTAGCTTTTTTGGCAGCTGCTGCACACTGCTGGCTCATATTTAAATGGTTCTCCACTAGGACTCCAAGATCCCTCTCACAGTTACTACTATTGAGCAGTAACTGTGAGAGGAATCTTGGAGTCCTAGTGGACAATCATTTAAATATGAGCCAGCAGTGTTCAGCAGCTGCCAAAAATGCCAACATCTCCTTCTTTTTCATCATATAATCTCCCCAGGGTTCTGAAGCCTTCCTAGCTTCCCATATTTTCATTAAGCATCAAAGACAAATACAAGGAGCAAACTGTAATGGGACTTTATCAGAAGGAATGCTATGAAGCCAGAATATGATTCTTGTTGACCCTAGCATTTGGTTTTATAAAATCTTTTGGTGAATACATGTTTATGGGTGTAACTTTTTCTAAAGTTTTTAATCATTCAATTACTTTTTTTTTTTAAAAAAAGGTCCTCATCAGATATTCTAATAATGGATAGTGAACTTGGGTGATACTATCAGTACGCAAAGAGGGATTTGTGACTTTAGGAAATTGTTGAAGAATGTATTCCTCCCCTGTAGAAATTTGTAACAGTCATTCATCCAATTTCTCTACCGACAAACCTGATAATTTTCAAAGGTCATTTTTTCCCCCCAACTCTGCTTAAATCTAACTTGAATATTAGTAATGCGACAGTCTTCTCCATTACATTTAAGTCAACAAGGTCGGAGCAAGGTTAGAAGGAGTTATTATCTTACAATATTGAAAAATGGTTAGAGGCATTAAGAGGACTAAAACTATAGCTATGGCCTCCTAGGATTATGTATAAGCCAGTGGTGGGATTCAGCCAGTTCGCAGCTATCCGAGAGAACCTGTTGTTAACTTTCTAAGCAGTTCGGAGAACTGGTTGTTGGAAGAAATCTGATTTTGTTTTGTTTTTTCATTTTACAGGGCTAATCCTGTAAGGCAGGCAGGAAGGAAACAGTCTGGTGTTGCTTCTAGCCTAATCTTTATTGTCCTCCTTACAGAAACTGCCTCTCCAGTTAACCCTTATTACCATTGTAACAATTAAGACGAAGTACCCATCGACCTGAGTGACATTGACTTGGCCACGCCCACATGATCACATGACCACCGAGCCCCGCCTACCCAGCTGGTCATTAGGGCAGAGAACTGGTTGTTAAATTATTTGAATCCCACCACTGGTATAAGCCCAGCTCAAACCCATTCATAAACATAAATAAGAATAGTCTTTGTGAGGCAAGGCAAGGTTAGGTAAACACTACATGTTGTAAAACACTAGGAACCTAGAGTTGTCTCTTTTACAGTACAATATAAATTCTGGGAACCCACTCAATCATATATTTATTTACTTATCTTTATGAAATTCCTTTTCCATTTGAGAGATTTAAGGGAGCATGCACAGTTGCCCCAATTAATTCATTCCTGAATATAAAATGGGAGTTATGTGAGGCATTTTGGCCTAAATCACTCAATGAGTCCTATGACTGTGTAGGGATTTAAACTCTATGAGTATAGCTTTTGTTAACATTTATCAAAGTTTTTGCCAAGTGCTTCTATCAGTTATAGAATTCATCCAACTTATTCAAGATTCACATGCAGTGATGACTTTCTCTCAGTCCTCATAGTAATATTCTAAAACTGTACCTGCCTGGGAGTAATTAACATTGACCTCAGTGAATCAGCATTCTAATGCTTACTAACCCTTGGTGTGTGAGTGATTCTGTGCATTAGTAAGATTTTATCCCCAGTCCTTCCAAATCCAAGATCTCATTTTTCCCCAGAAATAGTTTTTTTTGTTATTTTAATTATTATAGATAATGCATGTCATCATAAATATTATTGTAATTGCATATCATAATAGTGCAACATTTATTTAATAAAATGTCAGTATTTTGCCACCCCACCCCAACTGACAATTCTTCTGTATTGTGCAATGATAGTGAAATTTTATTTATCATTTATGATGTGAAGGATTGGGACCTCTATTGCTCAGTTGTTGAAATCTGGATATTTTTTTTAATTCATGTCTTCGGGACTGTGCACAAGGGACCACTAAAGGATTACATAACTACAGATATTAGTCCCTTCTGTTTACTTAATGATTCCATCTTTAAAGGAAAGATTAAATCACTGAAAATCTATAGGGGATTATTTAATTTCTCATAGTGTCACTGTTTCTCCTACCCCCCAAATTTACAGGACATTTTGCATTCACATCATGTCATTTCCATTTTGAGGTGTGCTTCCATGGGATGTAAATGTGAATCCTTCCCTCCCTCCCTCCCTCCCTCCCTCCCTCCCTCCCTCCCTCCCTCCCTTCTTTCTTTCTTTCTTTCTTTCTTTCTTTCCTCTGTGTGATTTCCATTCACTTAACAGGTTAACAAAACTCTTTACTAGTTCTAATTGGTTGCTGCTTCTGGTTGGGTCTGCCAGTGTAACATTATCACCTATAGCTTTAAAATGTCTGCTTTCAGAACTTAACAGTGTCATCAAAGTGATATTGGTTTGACATGGAATCACTGCAATTTGAAGTTTTTTATTATTATATGTAACAAGTAAAACTATATGGATAAGACATCAGACATCTTTCAATGTTACTTCTACCAAGCAACAATGAATCGTTTCATTTATATGTTGCAGTTCTAGGGAAGAAAATACAATTGATATATTTTTCTAGTCTATTCCTATCTATCCCAGACGTTGCCATTTTTTAAAAAAAATATCAGAGCTGGCCCTAGGCATTTTGATGCTGAGTCAGAGAACCAGATGAGATAGTAGAAGCTAACTACAACAACTTTTGTTTCAGTTTTTGATAGCAAGTGATTTAGGATTTGTAAGCTATTAAAGGTAAAAGTTTCCCCACACATGTATGCTAGTCGTTTCCGGCTCTAGGGGTAGTGCTCATCTCCATTTCTAAGCTGAAGACCCAGCACTGTCCAAAGAAGTCTCCATGGTCATTAGCCAGCATGACTAAACACCCAAGGTGCATGGATCGCTGTTAGCTTCCCACAAAAGTGGTCTCTATTTTTGTATTTACATTTTTATGTGCTTTTGAACTGCTAGGTTGGCAGAAGCTGGGACAGGTAACGGGAGCTCACTCAATTATGTGGTGCTAGGGAGTCAAACTGCTGACTTACCTACCTTCTGATAGACAAGCTCGGTGTCATATCCCTTGTAAGCTATACCAGATGACTTATACTTCAGTTCAACAATTTGCTCCACTTCCTGCCATCTGCTGCAATCATCTCCTGTTAACAATAGGGCAGAATTTCAGAGTACTTTAATCTCTCTGATGGAGTTGCTGTCAGGAATGTTAACATGCTATTTCTCATCAAGTATTAAACTATGGGAAATTCCTTACCAAGTTGTTCTTTTGATCCCAAGAGTCCCTTAGGATAAAGGGACTGTCCAATGTCATCTTGAGACAAGGTAACTAAGTAAGATATAATTATACATTAGAAGACAGGAATCCCTTGTACTCCATGCAGTGTTGCCAGTAAATTAAGGGGACTGACAATGTTCTTGTAACTGAAAGGAAGTTGATTCGGTGAAATCAGACCAAAGCTTTTCAAAGTTAAAAAAAATGGTGGCAGGTATAATTGTTCGCAATGTCCTGCTGATAATATCATTGTTAAATCCATATGTTCATGGATAGGTTCAAGGGACAGCAATCAGGGACCTCATTTTATTCTTCTCTTGTAGTGTCTGTTTGTTCATCTGAATGAATACAATTCTCCTGTGAGGAGTTGTGTTATGCTTCTTACTCACAAGATTGTGTGCAAGCGTCTGTTTCATATTGAAACACAAGAAAAGGAGAAAATGGAAAAGTGTCTCACTCATGGTTCACCACTTTTTGTAATATCTGAAGAACCAGTCATCAATATCCATTCTGTGGCAATTATTAGTTGTCTTCTTTCTAATTTCTGATGACGCTATTCATATGTCTCGATGATATGTGAAATCATCGTTATTGGCACTCAGTGTAACCAAAGCACTTCTAATCAACTTCTCACAGGCATATTAAAAGATCTGCCTACAGTGTTAATTCTAGACTTTGTCATGTATGGTGGGAAAATATACCATGGCCATCTTACCCAAATGATCAGTCTCCAGTTACATACTATCATTTGTGTCACTGTCATGCACGTATGATTTCTTATGGCTCAATTGCCATAAAATATTCACATTCAGATTTTGGTGGGGAGTTATTTTGTGGAAAGACTAAACTGGATGATGTGTCCATAAGATGGGGCCTTTAAATGGCACAGTATCACGAAAGAATTAATCTCTAAGAAACAAAATGTCCACAGTTCAAATGATACCTGAACCATAATATAGAGCTGGAAGGGTCCTTAAGTCTGCTGGAAAGAATGGATTGGAATGGAGTGGAATGGAATAGAATAATATAAGAATTTGACTGAAATAAATGGCTGTGTAACCTCCACACATCCTGTAAAAGACAGTCCATGACCTATTTGAGTATTCAGTTTTATGTGGGTAGCAAACTGACTATTCTTATAGGCACTAAATCTTAAGAGAAATGGTCACAAAACAATGTGGAGAAAACAGCTTTCCCAGGGACAAGTCTATTCCCAATCCTGCTAAGATCCATCCCAGAGGATTTTGACACTCTTTTCATTTTAATTTGCTTATCGTCATTGGTGGATTTAGGACTGAAAGAAAAAGTACCAGATTAAGCCACTTTTCCAACCTTCTTTCTCTTAGGGATTCTGGACCCATACTAACATCCTTTCTACAATGGTAGATCAGCTAGAAGCTCAGCAAAGGAACAAATATTTTGTCTTGACAGCTTATCAGCACATACTGTATTTTCCGGAGTATAAGATGCACTCCCCCTCTAAAAGAGGGTGAAAATTTGGGTGCATCTTATACACTGAATGTAGCCCCACCCACCCACCAGCCCCCACCCTTTGGCCTCTGCCTCCCAGCAATTTATCTCCTTGCAGCAAATGGGGAAAATGGGGCCTGCAGAAGTGGCAATAGGCTATGGTAATCCCTGCAGCCTGAAACAGCTGATCATCGGGAGGCCTGTGCTTAAACTGAAATTGAAAGTGAAATTTGCTGTTTGCTGCAAGGGGCAAATTGCTGGGAGACAGAGGCAGATTCCCCCCCCCTTGTTTTTCTCCCCCCAAAACTAGGTGGGTCTTACACTTTGGAGTTTCTTATACTTAGAAAAATACGGTACCTTTGCTGATAGTCCTTTGGGCAAAGAGCGCCTTTTGCTCAACATACCAATTGGTTTGCTTTCTACAGCATTGTGGGGGATTTGATTGCTTAGGACCTGCTATTAAAAAGAATTGGAGGAAACTCTCAGTCCCTGCCCCTCAAAATCTGTCAATGCTCTATTGAGTGGAAACAATTGTGAAGATATTTATTGCTCTTGATTTGCAGCTTTTGGAAAGGAGAAAAATCTTCTCAAAACTACTTTATAAAGTAGCTCCTAGATGACCTGACTTCTGACATTCACCTGTATTTGCTGTAAGAATTAGGGTTCATATAACCTGACACAGTTCCACCCAAGCTACTGTAATTCTACTGACTTAGTTACAATAAATCATCATCATCATTTAACAAACCCATAATCCCTTGCGGGTGGAGTCTGGGCAACTGAATGGAGCTAGCAGAGCATTTAATGGCCCGATGCCCTTCCTGTCACCAATGCGGAGCTTTGTTCAGCAGATATAGTCTCATTGTGCCAAGAGAGAAAAATATCTGCCTCTACCTAGGATCAAACTCACAGTGTCCTGATTGTGAAGTGAGAACTCCACCTCTAGGCTTAGTTACAATAAATCTCATTTGATATTTCATACAAGGGAAATGCAGTAGCATTGGGAAGTTTCACTGTCTAGTTGGTTTGCTACAGGGGTGGGTTCCTGCCAATTCTAACCTCTTCTATAGAAGAGGTTCCACAAATCTACAGTGCCGTTTAGAACTGGTTCCAGCTCCCTTCCCCCGCCCGTCTGCACATCATCAAGATGAAGAGTGAGAGGAGGAATTCTGGGAGTTGAAGTCCACAAGTCTTAAAGCTGTCAAGTTTGAACACCCCTTGGGTTTTTTTTCTAAAGGGTTAGGGGTGCAAGGGTCTTGTAACTTGACAGCTTTAAGACTTCAATGCCAGAGTTCCTGAGCCAACATTTTGGTTGCTAAGCAAGAGCGTGGTTAAGTGAGTTTCACCATATTTTATAAGTTGGCCATGCCCACCCAGTCACATGACTTCCAGGCCACTCCAACCTGGTCACATGGTTGGCAAGCCACTCCCACCCAGTCACATGGCCAGCAAGCCACTCCCACAAAGCAGGCCACACCTACAGAAGAGGTTCAAAAATTTTTTGAAACCCACTACGTGTTTGCTATATTGTTACTTATTTGTACGAATGACTGGAAAGATGAAGTGTAAGTAGCTGCTGTGGTGTGTGCTTTTTCTATTGACTTAACCTCCATGAATAGTCTTCCTAACCATGTAGCAAGTGACCTTCCCCCATCTATCCCCAAAGTGGCCTTGCATTTGGAAGGGAAAAAACCAACATCCTAACTACACAATTGATCAACCACATAATTAATTTTGCTGGGATAATTATGAAAGCATGATTGATTGAACACATAATTTCCCATTATTGAGTATACAGTAGAACGAATCTTGTTAATTGTTATAAATTGGTCTATTTTTTTTCCATAGGCAGCAAAAATAATGTAGTCACTGACTTCCCCACAAAATGAGATTGCTTGATATGTGTGTGTGTGTGTGTGTGTGTGTGTGTGTGTGTGTAACACAAAATATGAAATCACACTGAAAATCGTGATCCCAGTTGTATTTGCTTACATACTTGATGCATTTGTCATTTCAAGTGTTTTGGGAAATGATAATATAAAAATAAGAAATGGAAGGATAAAGATGAGTCATTTTTTAATTTCACTTTCTCAAAGGGGACATAGTGACAGCAAGTGGATTCTTTTCTATCATCCCATCCCATCTTGGAGGATAAATGCTATTTTAGATGCCATGAATAACCCCATCCGATTTTTACAATTACACCACAAAGACAGCCATCCTGTGGTGATGAACTACAAAATGGTAACAATAAGGGACTGTCGATGATCATTCATAAATGGACTTTCAACAATTTATTCTGTATCTACTACTGTCAAACTAAGGAGGCTGATTAATGCATTTGTAAATATCTTACCAGTAGCGTGTTTCAACATGACCAAAAATAACTTGGCCTGTGTACAGTTATAGTACAATATATCTAACATTGTTGAACTTCAGTTAGAATGTAAATAAAACTATATGAATGTCTGGTTACTCTTCAAACTGTGTACAAGGAAGAGTGCAATCCTTAATTATTATTTTTTAAAGAAAAATTGTTTGTTTGTTTTTTTTTAAAAAAAAATCATGTTCTTTTACAAAGGCCAGAATTAAAAATTGCTGTAAAAGTGAAAAGTTTCATTACTTGCAAAAGATGCTTGGACACAAGCAACAAGGAAGAACATAAACTGATTTATAATTAACAAAGCTTCCAAGTACTGGCTATATTCTTAATAATGCCATATATTTTGGTCTCGTTAAAATAAGCACAAATTTATGGTTGACTTCATGGAGCCAAACCACAGTAATATACATATATGCATATATATATATATATATATATAATATAAATAATAGCTATATATTTATATAATCTGTATAGATATATATATTATTTAAACCATATTCATGCAAGAAAGACTGATGAGGAGAAATACCTCTGAGAATCTACATAATGTTGCCAGCCATCAAAAATGGAGGAAAGAAATACGACCACTGTATTCAAAAGTTGCAACTTCACAACACGTTACGCCAGATATGAAAGAGCTGCAACCTGTCAAGAGGCCAGGGCTCCGACATCAACGACCTTGTGCAGGGCTGAACTGAAAAGAATATTTGGGAGACACAACTGAAATTCCAAAACTATCCTACATGCAATATGTATGTGCGTACTTCTACCAAGTTGTATTCCTAGTTTGAGCATTACATTAAGATGCAAGTTATATGAGCAACTAATAAACATGTTTTTGTATGTGTTACCTCTGCTCCTTCTTCCACCATCTTGTGAGGTTTTGCAGAAGCAAACGCTCCCAGGTGAAGAGGATTTTTGCAACAGTTTTCATATTACCAATCCAAATGTTGCTATTAACTCAACTGCAATAGAGATGTAGTCTCAATTGATGTGACAACAGCAGTAATTTGCAAAATAGCTGAGTAGCAAGTGCTGTATTTCAGATCTGGAATAATTTCAGTGTTCATGAATGGAACTTTAGGGATAAATCAAAACAGACTGTGCTTTCTTCCAAATTAATAGCAATGTGTCCTGAAGCCTCTTGACACCCTCTTATACAAAAATGAAGACAAAGCAGACCTCCCAGTTCAATTACTTTATTTTATTTTGTTAAAACTTTATATCATTCCCAGTTGTCCTCCTTTATCTAAGCATACATCAGTCAGGTCACAGAGTACCTCATTATAAGAAGATATTTGCAGCCAAATGCAAAAGGAAGTCAAGCATAAAAAGGAAGGTTAACTTGAGGTTTCAAATAAAATAAGAAAAAAGCTTTCTGAACTCAAATTATTACGTAGCAATTTCCTTATAGATTCAACATAGTAAGAGAAGTATAACATAATCATTTATACCAAAAGAAAAAAAATACCCTCAATGTTCTGATGAAAGAAATGTCCTTCTGGGTTTGGCTCCAAGTGGGGAAAAAGACACTGGAGACATGGAGGCTGCTTGGAAAGATGGTTTTAATGGTGGACAGGACCACATGGCTTGAGTCCTGAACAGAAAAGGTGATCACATGCTTCAATGTTGGTGGAGAAAAGAGAAGGGCCGACTGAGATGCTGAATCTCTGCTTTTATCCCCCTCTGGCCTTTGAACTTGAGCTTGTATTCCGATTGGTTTTCAGACTCCCATGGGGCCATGCAGGGGCAACTCTCTAGGCTGCGTTTTGAATCCAGGTTTGGTTGAGTTCTCAGATGCCATGTGGTCAGTTCAGTAAAGGGCCAATATTATCATGCCTTAATCCCATCACTCTGGAGTTGAAGTGGAGAAGTCTTTATTATGTAAAAATACTAGCTTGGCCTTCTTAATGGTCCATTGACAAAGTGGGGATGGGCAGGAAGCTACAGGCAGCTATTCTGTCTTTTAAAACATGTTTATTTCTTTTCACATCCAGAGAAATATTCTGCCTTTTCAATATTTCCTAGGATATTTCATTTGTCTGGGAGAGGGCTGGGTGATAACTTCCTACAGTTCAGGCAACAAAAGAAACAAAGCTATAAGAATTAGGGATTGGAAGGGGGAAGGACAAACCAGAGTTATAGAAAATGGGTCTGAGCAAACACAGTAACCCCAAACTTTTCAACTGGATGACATCCTAGTCATAATAACTTCCGTCAACACCAAGGAAGCAAAGTGTGTTATGAGTACTTTTGCTTAACATCATTTTGATACCATGTTTAATCAATCAAAAAAAACCCTCCATTTTTTCATATTGTGTCCAGGATGGTGATCAGATGTTGCAACTCAGGAATGAGATAAAGAGCGTCTAAGGTGAACTGAAGACCAAACAAGGCAGTCAATTTAAAAAGGAACGAAGCCCAGCTTCTGTTTGTTATGTAAGATCTAGATAAAGTGTAGATACATACTGCAATGCGCTCTACATGGGGCAGCCCTTGAAGAGTATTCGGAGACTTCAACTCGTCCAGAACGCAGCCGCGCGAGCGATCGTGGGTGTACCTCGGTACACCCACGTTACATCTATCCTCCGCGAGCTGCACTGGTTACCGATCAGTCTCCGGATATGCTTCAAGGTGCTAGTCGTAACTTATAAAGCCCTTCATGGTATTGGATCTGGGTACTTGAGAGACCGCCTCCTGCCAATTACCTCCCACAGACCCATTAGATCTCACACGGTTGGCCTCCTCCGGGTTCCATCTACTAGCCAATGCCATCTGGCTACTACCCGGGGGAGGGCCTTCTCTGTGGCAGCTCCGGCCCTTTAGAATGAACTCCCCACAGGGATTCGGACCCTCACCTCTCTCCAGGCCTTCCGAAAAGCCGTCAAAACCTGGCTTTGCCGGCAGGCCTGGGGGTGATGAGTTCCCTCCCCTCTCGACATGTATGGTTGTGCGACTGTTGCTTATTTTTATTATTTGTATTTCGTTTTGATGTTCCCCTTTCCCTTTTGGATTGTTCACCGCCATGAGTCCTCCTGGAGAAGGGCGGCATATAAATAATAAATTCCATTCCATTCCACATCTGCCCTAACATTGTGATCGTAGCTATTCTGGATAGTCAAGAAATATATATATATATATTTAAAGGGAATTAAACAGTAATCTTATGCAAATTTGCTCATTGTAAGGCTGAACTTCTGCTCAGGTTTTTAGAAAACAAAACATCAAGAAATGTATCCCAGTTTTAGCACAGAATGGCCCTTTTTCCTCCTCCAAATTTACCAACTTTCACTTTATAAATTCATTGAAAAGTAATATTAATTTATTATAAAGCTATTACCCGAGGCTTTTAAAAACACAACCAGACTGAGTGGGCAGATATAGTACTGTGAGAGCTTTTATCTTTTGTCCTCAGTCTCCATTCAAGCCTAGCAAATGTGTATAAAGATAGAAGTCATACACACTTCCTGCGTGCAGTTAGCAACCAGCACTGAGACGCAATTTCACATTAATTAAGATAAGATTATATCATGAATAGTTCACTCACCAGGGTCTTCATTGTTTGTGTTTTCATTTCAAGAACGGGCAAAAAAAAAACCCCACCCTCAGAATAAATTATAAGAGAACAGAAACTTCTTCCAGATCCAAACAATAAAGATGGCATTATATTTATTTGAAGAAAATACTGAATTTCCACCCAAAATAATTTACCTTTCAAATGGATTTGCTAAGAATATGTTTTGCTGTTTAATTTTGGGACCCAATTGTTACATTCAGGAAAGTTGTAAGTATAGAGCAATAAAAAAGGTAACTGGGCTTTATCAATACAGTAATAAAATTTTATCAACTTTGTTTCAATTTGTTTAGATGTTATATTTATGTTATTGAAAAATATTTTCTTTAACGTTCTTTGTTTTCTTTAAAAATGATACTTAAAAAAAAAGCCTGCAAATTTTAAACTAGGATTGTCAGTTTAACAGAGTAAGTGTCAAAATTATATTTCAGCCTGAACATCTCTTAGACAGGCATGGAGTTCAAAAATTTCAGCAATGGGTTCTCTGCCCGGTTGCTGGGTAGGCGTGGCCATGGTGGGCGTGACATAGTTGGCCTCCTGTACCATGGCAGGGTGGCCATTTTCACCTTCCCCAGGCTCCAGAGGTTTTCCTCAAGCCTCTGGGAGGGCCAAAACTGCCTCCCACAGGCTTCAGAGGTCTTCCAGGAGGCCCGTAGCAGCCCATCCCTGCTCTTAGATATGTCTTACAACCTTTAACCTTGGAAATACAACTGAAATCTCACAGAAAAGGAATCAAGCATCTGTCCGGATATCATCTCTCAAATAGTACCCAAAACATCCATTATTTTTTTTTGCATTCAATCACTTGGATTTCATATATAATAGTAATAGCAATAGCACTTAGACTTATATACCACTTCATGGTGCTTTACAACATTCTCTAAGGGGTTTACAGAGTCAGCATATTGCCCACTGCAATCCAGGTTCTCATTCAAAATTTTATCGACTTCCAAAGGATGGACGGCTGAGTCAACCTCGAGCTAGTCAGGATCGAACAACCTGCCAGTGGGCAGAGTTTGTATGCAATACTGCATTCTAACCATTGGGCCACCACAAATACAAATAAATATATGCCCGGTGCTGAATTTGTTTAAAAAAAACCTTCATTATCATAGGAAATTTATAATTTGGATTTAAAAAAATCTGAAAATCCATCATTCCCATAGAAATGTCCTTAATTTATCAATTTGCTTTAAAAAACCTAAATTTATCAGAATACAAATTCCTTAATTGCATATATTGAAGCAATCTTCATTTTCATAATATTTGTCTTGCCCCATTAATTAATTAGAATTTTAGATCCTTGTATCAGTATTGGGTCTAAGACAGAAGTGTCAAACTCATGTCATCACAGCATCGCCACGTGATGTATTACGCTAAACCGGGCATGGGCGTGGCCAGCGTGTGACACATCCAGCCCACAAGTTTGACACCCCTAGTCTAAGATAAACATTTGAAATCGTTACATGTACTGTATAAAGAAAAAGTTATTTAAAGGAATTTGAAGATCCGGTAAAATAGACATTATAGATGATGGTTCAGTTATCCACTTCAGGATATATCTAGCAAAGCACATTCCACATAGTTTCTCTTAACTATGCATATTTCTTTACTGTAGGCAACTTCTGGAAATGGGCACACTCCACTCCCTGCAAATTGCTTTCTTTCACAATTAATTTCTTTTCTTTCCTTTCCTTTTCAAAGCAGAGAACCCCAGTGGCAACTGGGTGGGATTAACCCTTCACAACTATTTGCCTTATTAGACAGAAGGGACCGTGAAACATAACAAGTTGCTCATCACTCATGGCAAATCAAACTGGAGCTGGTAATGACATTAAGAGCACTAATGCAGCTTGACAGCCTGCTCATATTAGCCCTTCTCCATCGATCTGCATTAGCATTTGTGTTAGCTAATACAGTATGCTACGAAAGTCACTTTCCAGTAATATAACTGCTCATGAATGCTAACCTGAAATGATAGGAGATATGCAAAAGAGAGAGGCTGCTAATCAGATTGGACTGGCTAATATGACAGAGCAACCTGTGATTTCAACGTATGGTACCCCTACCCACCGCTTTTGCATTATGCTGACAAAGAGAACTTTCTGGGCAGATCTCCTTTTCATTTAGAAAATGCGAATCTGGAGCAGAAAATTGTTGTGCTTTTCCTTTCTCCATCAAGGCAGAGCATAATCCTAGGCAGGGTTCAACAATTTCATTTCAAGAAACCAAACTCTGCCCTTTCTGTGCCAGAGCCCAACACAGGGACTCTGGGTCAGAGTCCCACACAGTGTTGCACAAAGTATTTCTGCTTGTGGACAGAGGCCCTATAGTTGGTGCTTTAAATTTATTTCTTATCCAGCCTTCTTTTATATGGACAATTATCACATGATGTTTTTTTTTTAACCATGAAGCTTCATGACCTAAAAGTTTGCTTCCCAACATTAAACCATAAACCATCTCTGCACCATACTAGTTCTTAGTGAAATTGATCTGAAACCTACATCTAAGCATGAGATCTCAGAATGATCTTGTTTCTTTGTCTAATGCATGGAATTGAAAATTGTTTCATTTTTGTGTTGTTGTTTTTTCCAACAGTGAAAAATTCATGTTGGCCACCAAGATTGCAGGCAAAAGGAAACCACATTCAATTCTTACTATCTAAAGGAGAACATGCACATGTGTTGTCCCATACAAGATTGTCCACACTTTTTTTCCTCCTTTTCATCTGTAGATTTGAAGTCTGATGTAATATCTGAAGAAGTCCAAAGACTTAGTTGTTCCAATTATCCTTGTTGTGACTTATGCTTCTCAATGCCATGGTATTGTAAGAACCAGAAATCTGAGTTTAGTGTAGCAATGCAATCTTCATCAATCATCATTATCATTATCATCATTTTAGCCACTGTCTACCCACTCTATCAATTATTTACCCACATATTACAATAACAACTTACATAAAAGGAACATTAATTATCAACTTGGAATGCATACTATGAGTCAGAAAATTTAAGGCTCTGCTAATATCTCTCTTCTAACATCTCCTATATTTTGTTCCCTAGTGATGGAGATTTCAATTTTTATATCTCATTCTCAAAAAAATGGTTTTTCAACTTACTTTATTGATAATGACCAAGACCATTGTGATCATTTTCTTTTAATTTCCTCAACATTCTGTAGCCTCTATGTCCACATTTCTTGATCTGTAAAATTTCTAAGGACTGGATACCATCTTCTCTTGGGCTTCAGCTGAAACATGAAAGCCCGAAGAAATTGTCTGTTCCGGAGATGATTACACAGCAAAAGAGAGGACACTCACATCTTCCTGTGCTCAGCATGTTATTAAATTGTGCAAGGACCCCTTGCCCCACTTATGAAACTTTCACCAAGTTTTTTCCCCCGCACTGGAGATCAAAGCACAATTTCCTTGCCATCAAAATGAATTTTAAAAGAAAAAGATGCCATAAATAAAGGTTGACTTTCACTGACAGCATCCTGTTTCCTTGCTGATATTACAGATGTGCGTTTTGCCATTGACTTCTTCCAGAGGTTTTTTTTTTTTTACTTCTCTATCTAGCCTGCCGTCCTGACATTCCCTGGTAGTCTCTGAAGGGCTCATCAGGCTTGACCTTCTTAATTTCCAAGCCCATGCATAGTCAGCCAGATGCTACCATCTAGACAAAAATTGAATTATAATGATTTAATAAACCACAGTGCTTATTTTTGATAGGATAAGTCTCATTACATTCTGAGGCAGTGTCGGCAGCCTGGATTGTAATGCCCTGGAAAAGACTGGTAGCAGTAAATTTAGTTATTGTGCCCTTCTAATTAATCACGGTATAAACACAGAATAAAAACAGCAATTAGTACTATCACATACAACTACCAGTTGTAAAATCACAATATAAAATAAGGAGCTCTGGTCTAAAAGGCCCAAAATAAATACATCACCTGTGCATTCAAACTGTTGATTAAAAAAACCTAAACGCTTTACAATGAAGTGTTTTGGTACTTTTTAAGATTAAAATTTTTAATTCCTAGCGCCACATAATGGAGTCAGTTCCCATTACTTGTTCCAGCTTCTGCCAACTTAGCAGTTCGAAAGCATGTAAAAATGCAAGTAGAAAAATAGGAACCACTTTTGGTGGGAAGGTAACAGCATTCCGTGCGCCTTCAGGGTTTAGTCATGCCGTCCACATGACCATGGAACCAGACAGCATGGCTTTTCAGCTTTGAAATGGAGATGAACACTGCCCCCTAGACTCGGGAATGACTAGCACATATGTGCAAGGGGAACCATTACCTAAGATTTTTTTAAAAAATATGATTCCAAGGCCAAGCATAACTCTGAGAATTGATTCTGAAAAACTGGAGCCAAGTGAGAAAGGCTTTTTCATTTTTTCCTTCCTGTTGATAACATGCTGAGATACTCATGCTGGAAGATTACCGTTTGACACCTAGGTGGTTGATCTGTGGTATCCTACCAGGCTCTGTCTTGTTCCTTATGCTGTTTAACATCCATCTGAAACCACTGGGTACTTTGGAGTAGGATGTTGTCAACATACTAATGACATCCAGCTTTATTGCTTCCTACCTCCTAACTCCAAGAAAACAGTCAGTAATCTTGGGTGTTGTGGAATGGGCTAGATGATGGAAAAGAAAGTGAAAATAAAACTGGAGAACTCAGCAGTACTGTGAGTAGGGGATAGATGAACTAAGAAATGAACAATAGGCTACCTTTTCATGACACCAAAAACAGTCGCAGGGTACCCAAGCCCAATTGATGCAAAACCCATGGCATAGTGGTGATAGGCAATGACAAATTACAATATAGCCTCCTGTGCAGTGGTGGGTTGCAGGCGGTACGCCCTGGTACGCGCGTACTGGTGCCTGTCGAGAGCACCGGGCGCAGCGTACGGCACCTGCGTGACGCTCCGTCGAGCAGCTGGAGCATTGCGGAGGTGTCGCAGAGTTTTCGCAGGAGGTAAGGATGCATGCGTGTGTTCATGTGGTGGCTGCCAGGCCCCGAACCCACAGGGATCCGGAACCCACTACTACTTTTGTGCTATGCTGGTATCTGCAGCAACTCTTCACCCTTCCTGGATGCCCCAAAATTAGCTACCCAAAAGTCTTTTTGTGAAAAATTTACATGGTCTTCTAGCTGTACAACATACTTCAGCCATCACATTAGGACACTAATATGGTTTTCCACATGAGACATTACTGAGAAGGTGGATGGCTTGCAATTTACTTAGAGTTTCCAACACAAATTTTGTCATCACAGCTGGTCAACTTTATGGCCCTTTTTTCTTCTAGTTTGACAGGGGAGGTGAGTTAACAGACAAAAGCTATAGAAGCGGAGGTGTCCACTTCAGTTCTTAGAATCCCAGAATGTTCCAACATCAGGCCAATTCTCCTGATTTAGCTGGGGTGGTTCAAGTCTTCACAAAAGATTCCCGGCACAAGAAATTTATCTACCTCTGTACTACAGGTAGTCCTCTACTTACAACATTCATATCTCAGGGGCTGCCACAAAGAAGAGGGAGTCAAGCTATTCTCCAAAGACCTGAGGGTAGAACAAGAAGCAATGGGAGGAAACTAATCAAGGAGACAAGCAACTTAGACCTGAGGAGAAATTTCCTGACAGTTAGAACAATTAATCAGTGGAACAGCTTGCCTCCAGAAGCTGTGAATGCCCCAACACTGGAAGTTTTTAAGAAGATGTTGGATAACCATTTGTCTGAAACGGTATAAGGTTTCCTGCCTAGGCAGGGGGGTTGGACTAGAAGATTTCTAGGGTCCCTTCCAACTCTGTTATTCTATTCTATTCTATATTCTATTCTATATTCTATTCTATATTTTATTCTATATTCTATTCTATATTCTATTCTATATTCTATTCTATATTCTATTCTATATTCTATTCTATATTCTATTCTATTCTGTGACCATTCAAAATTACAATGACACTGAAAAAAGTAACTTATGACCATTTTTCACACGTATGGCCCTTGTGGTATCCCTGTGGGCCATATGATCAAAATTCAAATGTTTGGCAACTGGCTCATATTTATGACGGTTGCAGTGTCCCAGGTCATGTGATCACCTTTTGCCACCTTCTGACAAGGAAAGTCAAAGGGGGAGCCAGATTCACTTAACAACTGTGTTACTGACTTAACAACAACTGTGGCAAGAAAGTGTAAAATGGGCAAACCTCACTTAACAAATGTCTGACTTAGCCACAGAAATTTGGGCCTCCATTGCTGTGTTAAGTCAAGTATTACCTGTACATCATTATTAGAAATGCATTTCCTTTATCCTTTATGCTCCAGGCATCTTTGGAAGACATATTTATGGAAAGTATGCATTAATAGTTCTCAGAACATTTCTCTCCACAGTCACACTTTGGCACACAATTTAATATAATATGGATGATAATGTATTTATAACCATGTTTTGCCATCCATTTGTGCATTGTTGTAAGATATAAATGGTTCCAAATAGTCCCTGATTAATCTGCATGTTGGTTTTTTTCCCCATATTTATTATTTTGGAGAAAAACATCTTTAGCACTAAAAGAGTTAAAGAAAATAATTTCTCAAGCAAAGTCAGTTGAAACCTTAAAATTAATTCATTTCTAATCCCTGGGTTTTATTTTAGTGGACAGTGAGCCTCTTACATATGTATTCCATTAATCTTGTCCCTTCCTCAGCAACCTCAAGGTGCTTCTCTTCCCTTTTTTTTAATCACCCAAATATCTCTATGATATGAAGTTCTCTATCCTTTGAATTTCATTTAGTAGGTATCTAGATTTTTCACCTCAGATATTGTATTAATATGAAAAGGATGAGGATAAGAGACAATGAGAAATAGAAAGTCATCCAATAAGTTTTATGGCTTAATGGATTTGAAACTCAATTTTGAAACTCTGATACAGCACTAACCATTTTTCATGCTGGATCTTAGTCCAAACTATGAGTTCTAGTCCCACCTTAGGCATGAAAGACAGATGGATGCAGGGATGGATTCTGGCTGCTGCTACGGCCAGTTCGCTCAGGGGATGCAATGCGCATGTGCATGCACAGTACTACAAAAATAGTACTACAAATACTAAAATGGTGGCATCTATGGTGCTGCCAAGAGAACCAGTTCATGGGCGTGGCAGGCTGAGTTACTACCTACTCGGCCGAACCAGTTCGAACCAGTAGGAACCCACTTCTGGATGGGTGACCTCGGACCAGTCACTCTCAGCCCAACTCATCTCAAAGGTTTGTTGTTGTTGTTGTTGTTGTTAAGAAAATAGAATGATGGTGTCAGAGCATTTGCAGTGTGACTACTATTAGGAGATAACCCAGGAGCAAAACACAGCACACAGAGACTTAGACATTTAACAGTGGTTTATATAGAACATATACAGAAATATGTGTGATAGCAGATGCCTGACAAGTAAGCAATCTTTTTTAACTCTACATGGAGAACATAGCAATGGATACCAGACACAAGGAGAGAGATACACAAGGAGAGAGAGAGGGAGGGAGGGAGAGGGAGAGGGAGAGGGGGAGAGAGAGAGAGAGAGAGAGAGAGAGAGAGAGAGAGAGAGAGAGATGCCCTCTCATGGCCTCCTTTATATAGATAGCTTCTTAAAACATCAATATATCATTTCATCATCTTAAGTTATAGCTTTACTTTGGCTGGTCATCTTTAAATCATCATTACCCCGACAGATGGAATATAAGGTATGTTTGTTTGTAAATAATGTTTGCAAACATTATTTATAAATAATAAAAATGAGATCTAAATAAATAAATACATAAATACATGCATGCATATATACATACATGTTCTCATTTGAAATTATACTTTATCTCTCTATCACAAAACGTGGTGCATGTAAGATTCTGGTGTATAGTGAAATCTTCCTTATTGCTTATTAAACTAATATTATGACTGAGAAATACTGAGGAAGGAAAGTTGGCTTACTTTGTAGCAAACTAGCCAATTCTACAATAAAAATGTAATGGATCTGTACCCTTCATACCAACATAATTGACAGGAAACCACAATAATGCTTTGGCAGTGAGGGAAAATAGCTTCCTCTGTATTGGCTGTGTACTCTCAGTAAGATACTGAAATAATCTATCTATCTAGATTTGCACATTACTCTGAACTACCACATGGGCTGGAATCCACCCAACACAGCAAGCCATAAACATTTTAAATTATCATGTTCTGCAAACACAGTTCATTAGGGGAGCTTGTCAGGATTCCAAATAATACATTCATAGCGAACAGAACTCCGAGACAAGTAGATTCCTCAAAGAACAGTTTTATTTGGATATATCATATTGGCACAGACTGGTGACAACCGACTCTAAAGGTTCCCACGGTTTTCACCTAATTAAAAGTAAAAGTTTTTTTCCCCTACTATTCCCAAACAAACTTGCCACACCACATTGCTATCACCTGATGTTTCCTGACATTTTTCCCATTCATGGAGCTGGGGTGGGGGGTGGCCTGTGTGTGACGCATCCAGCCAACAAGCTGCCAGTTTGACACCCCTGGTTTAGATGCTTCCAAACTACAACCCCTAGTGTTGTGGCCCAGCAGGAGCTGTTGGAGCTGCAAACAGACTCCGACAGTGAGGGGCCTTTTGAGTCGTCTCTGAAAGATGTGGAGGACCCTGGACAGGGTTCCAACTCTGAGCAGGGATCAGAGAGGCTGGTTGGCCACCAGGAGGCGCCTGAGGCATGGAACAGCAGTGAAAGCCAAAGAGAGTGTGCTCCTGACATCAGTCCTTGAAGCAGTGGCGAGGAGACAAGGGGGTTGGTTCTGGATGCCCCGCAATGGTGGGCAGATCGACGTAGAGAATAGCTACGTGGATACAAAAGATAATTGGATCCAGGTTGTTGTAATTAGGCTCCTCTCAAGATAGTATTTAAGGAGAGACTCTGGGAGGAGTCTGGTTGCAGGATTCAACTTAATTCTCAATGCTGGAGAAGCTGTTATCTGTATCTGTCGGAGTCTGGGTTGCTGCCAAGGTTCTTATCCGTTCATCGTGCTTGGGCTTTCAGCCACCAAGATTTATGTTTTCTGCTAATAAAGTGCTGTGGCATTCCAGCTAAGCTTGTCTCGGCATTTGTTACTGGACGGAGGAGGGGGTCAGAACACCCTACTATCCTTAACCATTTGTCATGCTGGCTGGTCTGCTGGTTCCACAGATCCATGGGTGGGTTGCTGCAGGCTCGCATGGGTTTGGGAGAACCTCTAGCTAAGAATCTGCCCAGTTTGGAGAACCTGCAAATCCCACCCATGGCTGGCCTCACCCAACCTGCCCCGACCGTCCCACCCCTCCCACCCCTCCCAAGAGTCCCCACATGGCCCATTTGGGATGCCAGGTAAGTACAGGGCCCACATAGAGGCTCAGGGGGTGTGTGAAAAATGGGCCTCCTGGAAGTTCCAGAAAGTCGGAAATGGGCTCGTTTCTGGCTTCCCAAGGGCTGTTTTCGCCCTTCCAGGAAGAGTGAAAATGCCCCCCCCCACATGCCATGATGTAGGAGGCTGACTAGGTGACGCCCACATAACCATGCCCACCCAGCAACCATGCAGAGAACCCATTATTAACATTTTCAAAGCCCACTACTGCACAGATCAGCGACATCTGGAGAACCACAGACTTCTATTATGAACATTATGTTATAAGTCAAGGACTACCTGTACGAAGATATATTTCCCCCTTTTTTTCTCCACCCACCTTTCTCCCTTTTCCTGGATTCACCATTTACAGGTCTTTGGGTACAGTCTGACATACTGTAACTGCTGCTCTCACAGAATTACCCACCAGATCCATCATCAGAGAGAGGATAAACAATTGGTGTCATAACAGATTAACATAAATCCTTTTTTGCTGTTGTTGTTATTTCCAAAGCAGACAATTTCTGGATGACCCGAAGCCTCATTAAAGCAGATTTTTTAAAATAAATTTCATGCTCTAGCTTTTGCTCTTGAAAAGTGAAACTACGACAATAATTCGGAAGCAATGCTTACAGTATATTTCTGCAAAGCTTAAAAGTCCATGTATTTTCTAACAGCCAAGTTACATTGACGTTTTAAATCAGGATGATAGCCTTAAAAAACCCAAAACAGAATTTAGAAAAGCCTTAGGTGTTCTTACTGGCTATGTATATTTATTTGCGTTCGGTTTTAATCTTGAAAACAGACATCATGCAGCTACAACAGGCAGCCTTGATATCAAGCTCAGCACAATGAGTTTATTATATTTCCTAATATGGTACACAGCTGGAAAAAGAACATGGAGCCGAGGTGGCACAGTGGTTAGAGTGCAGCACTGCAGGCTACTTCAGCTGACTGCAGTTCTGCAGTTCGGCTGTTCAAATCTCACCGGCTCAAGGTTGACTCAGCCTTCCATCCTTCCGAGGTGGGTAAAATGAGGACCCGGATTGTTGGGGGCAATATGCTGACTCTGTAAACCGCTTAGAGAGGGCTAAAAGCCCTATGAAGTGGTATATAAGTCTAACTGCTATTGCTATTGCTATGTTAGATCCTTGCCTGGGGGGACATGAGCCAGAGTCAACATCTGGAATATTCGGCTAGTTTTCAGACCTTTGCAACACTGGAATTGGCTGATTCCGCATTCCAGCTCAGCATCTCAAATAAATGCTAAGTAGAGGACTTTGGTGCCATTTTTATTTACCCAATTTTTCCCAACCTGGAATTGTTCCATAGTACAGCAGGACTTTTAAATATTGACTGGATCTAGCAGTCCATACTAATTGAATCTTTGCTGTCGCTGGCTCTCTCCAGCAGGCAAGCTCTGCAGAAGGTAATTAGTCTCGAGCCTTGTCATTGTTTGAGCCAATTCTGAAAAGAATCCACAAAGGAAGAACTGAAATATAATGGCTTGCTTATGTATATATGTTTGTGTATGCATTGCTTTGTTGATTTCTAAATGTGCAAAGTACAATATGTCAATTATGCCACTGTTTGCTTTTAAGGGCAGCCAGACAGCCTTAATTGCTTTCCATCAGTTGACTTGAGCGTGAATGTTTTTAAAATGATTTTCTTCTGCTCATGGAAAGCTGTTCTGCTGGGAATATCTCTGCTTTTCAGAGAGGTGCCTAATGTTTTTGCTCAGTAATAATTAACAGCAAAGATGTTAGCTTCTCTGGGTTTTTCTAATATCTTAGCAAAATTACACACAAATGTGGAATTTTGCTCAATAACACTGTGGTTCCCCTAGTTCCTATAGGGCAGGTGTGATGACCCCGGAGCATGGCACAAAGGCAACACAGGCAGCTGACACTTTATTGCTCCAAATTGCCCCAGAGTCTCAGAGCAAAGTGATCACACACACAGAGACACACAGACACACAGACACACACACACACACCTCCAGCAGCCACTGGCTGTAAGTAGCCCAACACAACACTGTGAGCACAATGACTGTAAAACAAGAAATCCAGTGGGGCAAGTCAAAGAGTCCAGGAAGCAAAGGAGTAAGACATTTAATCCAGACAGCCAGAAAGAATGCAAGGAATCCAGGAAAGTTCAAACATCGGCAACGGCACTCAACACTCCATGAATTCAGTGTCTGTTTCCAACAAATGCCCCTCCCCAAAGCATCTCCTTAAATCTCGGTCCCCAGGTATGCCTTGTGAAGAGGGGTGGGGCACTCTCCTCCCAAATGGTCAGGTTAGTCTGTGCTGATCTCACCTTCTCTCCATTCTCTGTGCTCTAGAATGCGGAGGAGGTGGTCCTTGCTCATCACCCTCCCCCCTCTCTGTGCCTCCACACGGGCCCATGCACTTACCTGGAATGATGAACGGGCCACGTGGATACTCCTGGGAGGGGTGAGGCAGGGTGGGAGAGGCGGGCCAGCCAGAAATGGAATTTGGGTATTCGCTGAACCACGCATCATACCTGGAATGATGAACGGGCCACGTGGATACTCCTGGGAGGGGTGAGGCAGGGTGGGAGAGGCGGGCCAGCCAGAAATGGAATTTGGGTATTCGCTGAACCACGCATCATACCTGGAATGATGAACGGGCCACGTGGATACTCCTGGGAGGGGTGAGGCAGGGTGGGAGAGGCGGGCCAGCCAGAAATGGAATTTGGGTATTCGCTGAACCACGCAGAATCTTCTCTAGAGGATCGCCCGAAGCTGTGCGAACCCCCAGGAGCCCACCCCTGGATAGAATCCCAAAAGGAAAGTTTTGTCTGGATATAGCTGGATCTAGATGTACCGGGAGCAATAGTGATATGAGAAGTGGGCTAACCTGGATAAGGAAATAAGAAGAAAATGTTGTTGTTGTTGTTTTACTTTCCCAGCATGTTTCAAATATGTCTGGGAGGAAACCTCCCATTATCAGCTTGCAAATCTGTATTTCCTAGTAAACAGGTGGGTTTTCTTCTTCAGAAAATAGCCATGGGGCTATTTGGTTTTACAGCATGTAAAATCCTACTGCTATTATATCTCTTGTCTCCAAACTTCTGACAATCATGAAATTTTGAAAAGACAAGGTGTTTAGCACTGCTGTGGTATTTTTGACCTCCCCGTTGAATAAAAAAAAAACCTTTTGAAAGAGAACGGCTGTGTATATTTTGTCTAAACTTCACTGAGAAGCTTGTGATATTCTTATAGTTCAGATCCCTTTATTTTTTTTAAAAGAGAGAGGGAGAACTATGATAGGACAATACAGGGAAAGACAGACCTGGATCAGAGGTGGGTTCCTACCAATTCGCACCTATTCAGTAGAACCAGTTTGTCAAATCTACCGAACTGGTTAGAAGAGGTTCCACCAGTGGACCCGGAAAGTAGGGCACACCTACAGAAGAGGTTCCAAAAATTTTTGAAACCCACCACTGGTCCTTGGATATGATTATTCTACACTATCATGCTCATATTTATAAAACTCAGTGCCTCTGTAAAAGGTAAGGATGACTACTGCGTTTGTGGTGCAATCAGAACATTGCGTGTGTTGAAGTTGTTTTAACGCAAACCAAAGATGCCTTTTAAAAAACAAGTTTACATCCTGTTCTTATGCATGCCAGTGCTGTGTGTGAGGTAATTTAAGGAGGCTCTGACAAGTGTCGTCGGCATCTTCATATCCGGTCACATGGGCGGCAAGCCACTCCCATCCGGTCACATGGGCGGCAAGCCACTCCCACAAAGGAGGCCACACCCACAGAGTAGGTTCGAACAATTTTTGAAACCCACCACTGACCTGGATGTACACTTTTCTGGAAATAAAAAATATATATAGTCTTATTATCTGATTTGACCTCTTTCTCATATTACCTCATTTATTTCTGCCAGGCTCTTCCCACAATCTAATTTTCTTTTTTTTAGTCTGACCCTTGGCAGGTTGGCCTATTTTGTAACCCAGAACATTATCGTGGAGTTGAGGAATATAAATTTGATATAAAGTGACCGGAGCTTTGCCAAACGAACAAAGGAAATGAAGTTGAAAGGGAAGTATTGGGTTGTTGAAGTCTGTAATTGGAAGGAGTCAAAAAGAGAGGTGGGGGGGGGGAAGGTCTTTTGAGATCAGGACAATATAAGAAAATAGCTGTTGGGACCAATAAGGGGTCTGCTTGGCAGAGAGTAATGAAGCCTGCAAGGAAATAAGAATTGGAGACAGAATTGGGGAGGAAGGAGATGTTTGTCATAAATAGATGACAGAAAAAGAATGGAGTCCAGAATTTGGGAAAGGTGTTAAAAAAATTGCAAAATAAGAGGGTTAAGAATGGTGAAATCCAAATGAAATACAATAGAAGGGGAAATAATATAAGGTGAGCGATATCGATTGATAATTGCTATTAGAAAGAACAGGAAGCTCCTGTTCATATTGTATTGTGTAAATGTGGTGTACATCTAAATTTTGTGTGTGTGTATTTTGCATGTTTGTTAATAAAAAAAAATTAAAAAAATTGCAAAAGGTTGATTGCACACAGAAAGTTGCACACAGATAACACTCCTAGGAAATACCAATTTGGCTTTCAACAATGGAAGCGTTGACATGCCCGAACATTAGTAGTATGAGAAATATTATTAGATATAAAGATATTTTATCAGAAAGGGGAGAACTGAAACAAAAAGGAGAACTAGAAGAACAAGGGCTTGATGTAGGTTGGTTTACACAATTGCAAATACAATCAAGATGTGAAAGAGATATCACAGAGTATGGTTTTAATCTGGGAAGTTCAGAACTGGATAAGATACTCATGAGGACAGAAGAAAAAATTATCAAGAAATTATATAGCTACCTATTACCAACCAGATTAGAGGAAGAAGAAGTTAAAGAGACTATGATAGCATGGGCAAAAAAATGTGGTTATATGATTGAGTTAGAAAAATGGCAGCAATTATGGGAAAGGAATTATAAATTAACTATGTCAATGGCATGCAATAAAAATTTGTATAAAATGTTCTATGGATGGCACATGACACCCAAAAAACTAGCAAAAATGTTTAAAGAAAGTTGCACACAGATAGACAAATGCAGGAGCAGAAGAGGCCGAAGGAAAGAAAAGAAAACAGTTTGTGGTAGGCAGCCGGGGAAGGGGGGAGCAGGGGGGCATCTCTTCTGTTCGTAGAAAGATTATTCATGATATAGAGCAGTGGTTCCCAACCTTTTTTTGGCTATGCCCCACCTAAGCATATCTAAAATCCCGGTGCCCTCCCCCGGTGCCCTCCCGTGACATATACAATATTACACCGTTATATAAGACGCACCAAGATTTTGAAGAGATAAGTAAGAAAAAAGGTTTTTGTCCTCCCAGTCCCCAGGAGCACTCTGCAGGCTTCAGCAGGGCTGAGGGAAGGCAAAAATGCCCCAATTTTTGTGAAAAACAGGTGGAAAATGAGCCATTTTTCACACAAATTGAGGCATTTTTGCCTTCTCCCCAGCCCTGCTGAAGCCTGCAGAATGCTTTGGGGGCAGGAAAAAGGTGAAAGCACCTCTGTTTTTGTGAAAAAAATGGCCCATTACGCAAAAATGGGATACAGAGACGAAGCTTCAAGAGGCCAAAAATGGCTGTATTCAGTGTATAAGATGCACCAACATTTCCACACTCTTTTAGGGGGGGAAGGTGCATCTTATACTCCGAAAAATATGGTAATTCTTACTTTACTCAAAAAGTTAACTCTACTCATGCGGAGGAAGCCTAAAAGGCCATTAACCTGGTTTAAACAAGGTTCAAATTGTCCCCATTCAAAATCAAATTGCCACCCCTGTGGGGGGTGGGGCCCATGTTGGAAACCACTGAGCTAGAGGGAAAGGGTGAAGGTATATGGCTTTTCCTCTTGCAACATTGCACCTGTTGAGGATTCAGAAAATCCTCCACTTACGACCGGGAGGCCAGCAACAGTGTAGGCTGCGCCCTGATTGGCTAGGGCGCAGCATAGCCTGTTGCTAGCCAGCTGGGCCATCCTGATTGGCTGGGAGTACTGCGTCAGCAGTTGCTAGACACTCCTAGGCCTGTGATTGGTTCCCCCTATTCTATCTCTGTATATAAATACCTTGGCGGGGAATTGTTCCGTTTGCATCGCTGTCACTGCCGCTTTACAATAAACCTTGTTCTTGTTTTGGAAGTCCTGGCTCTCGCGTCTTCCCTTCGACCCTCGATCTTCTAAAGCACCCAGCTGGCACCCCTGCAAAAGAAACGAATGGCTCTTGAGCAGTGGACCGGGGACATGGACGGGTTGGCACCCTTAGCCAATGTGGATAAAGATAATGACAAGTTTCCCTTGCAAGGAGCACCCAGTGAATTTGCCTGGGGGCAGGATCCTGGCTTACCAAGCCAAGAGACGAGAAACAGGCTGGCTTCGGAGCAGCCCAAGCGGAAGAAGTATGGGCTGAATGAACAGGCAGGATGAGAAATGAACCACAATGTGGAACTCCGTGCAGTAGCTGTGGAGAATTTTGCAACGTAGCCTGGAAAAGTGGGTTATATGAATATGTGCTGTGTTTCTTTGAAATCCACTGTTCCTTTATGGGTTGACTCTCACTAGGATTAAGTTGGGATCTAAACTAATATTTGTTTGATCTAAGCCACCTTGGAGCGCTTTGCCCTGAATAACAACATCTAAAAGATCCATTACAGGCTCTCCTCCAGAAGGCTGCAATCTTATGTTAAGTCTTACCACGTAAGAAGTCCAATATAACAAATGACATGGAATAGTCAAGCAATTCAGAATGTTCTTTTTATTAAGACTTGAACAAATAGCTGCAGTAGAATGTCCTGAAGCCACTTTCCCTACCTTTATGAACTTCATTTGTGCTGGAAGGTCAACTACAGCAACTCCTGGCAAGTTCAGAATTCTCTTTAAACTATAAGGCCAAGGGTTTTATGAACGATTTTGGCACGAGCCAGCAGTGCGGTTGCAAAGGATCAAAATCGCATGAAGTATTAGTATCGCTTTATAAATCCTTATTCATACCGCACCTGGAATACTGCATGCGTTTTTGGTCACCACGTTACAAAAAAAGATGTTGAGACTTTGGAAAAAGTGCAGAGAAGAGCAACAAAGATGATGAAACGCCTGGAGACAAAAACATATGAAGAGCAGTTGCAGTAGTAACTAGAGCAGTTGCAGTAGTATGGCTAGTCTAGAGAAAAGAAGGACTAGGGGTGACATGATAGCAATATTCCAGTATTGGATGGGTTGCCACAAAGAAGAGGAAGTCAACTTATTTTCCAAAGCACCAGAAGGCAAGATAAGAAACAATGGATGGAAACTAATCAAGGAGAGAAGTACCTTGGAATTAAAGAGAATCTTCCTAACAGTGAGAACAATTGACCAGTGGAACAGCTTGCCTCCAGAAGTTGTAAGGTCTACATCACTTGAGATTTTTAAGGAAAGATTGAACAGCCATTTGTCTGAAATGGTATAGAGTGTCCTGCTTGAGCAGGAGATTGAACTAGAAGACCTCCAAGGTCCCTTACAAGTCTATTCTGATTGATTGATTGATTGATTGATTGATTGATGACCCATCTTCCCACTTCAGCTAGAGAAACCAGATTGGACAGTCTGCTTTAAATTTTATTTTGGATGACTTGTTGACTATTTAATAAACCATTGGGTGCTGAGATAGCAAATGATGTTGTTAATATTTCCCCCAGGTGGACTTTTTATCACATATGGTGGACCTGCCCGTAAGCACAAAAATATTGGACAAAAATTTGGAAATGGGCGCAAGAAATTACAGGAGAACAGATAAAGTAGAAACCTGAAATCTTTCTGCTGGGAATAATCAAAGGGAAATATACAAAGAAAATTAAGTACATATTAATACATCTGCTAACTACAGCTAGAATAGCATTTGCCCAATGCCGGAAACAAAATAATACCCCCTCAGACGAATTAGTGATAAAAAAAAACTTTGGATTGTGCAGAGATGGACAAATTAACACTGAAATTAAAAGATAAAGAAGAGTCAGAATATTATGAAATTTGGAACAATTGGTACAAGTGGCTGCAAAACAAGAATAAAATTAATTAAGCCAAAAAACAATATATAATATATATATATAGAACTGTGTATAAAGGTGTGTAAATATAGAAGTGAAATATTATATACATGTACAGGTATGATGACATAACAATGTTGATATAATGATTGTAAGGTGTTGTAGAAGGGAAAAATAATAAAAAAAATCTGTTAACTAATCTTTTCCCCAAGTGGTTTTACCTTTCTGTTGCCATTTCCACAAAATTGCTGAATCCTGTCTGCTTCTCAAATGAAAGTCACCAAATTATCCTGCAGGATAAATTTGGGAATACCTTTTGGGAAGTTTTGAGCTAATAATGACCTCCCAGTAAAATGAGAATAGTACGGAGGCAAAAGTGGCATGGAGTAGCCCAAAGCTTTAGAAATCTACATCGATTTCCACCTTTATGTACCTACATCTCTTTCCCCATCATCTGCATCCCTGTGAACTCCTATGGGTAGATTAAATGGGACTTTTGATATTTAATCTAATGTACAGTAATTATACGAGCTGGGAAATTCTAGGAGCTGAAATCTGCACATCATAAAGATATCCAGTTTGAGAAACAGTGGCCTACCATATTTGCACTGTGTTGTGGCCCACCAGCAGCCAGTGGAGCTGGGAGCAGATTCAGACAGTGAGGGGATTGGGGAGAAACATGGGCCAATCCTGGAGTCTGGGGAAGGTTCTGATGAGGACTCTGTGTCAGAGGCAGAGAGGGGGCCAGGGCCATCTGAAAGTTATCAGCTGCCTTCGGAGTTAGACATCAGTGGGGCAGAAGAACAGCTGGAGCCTGTTCCCGGTGTGCACATGCGCAGTGTTGCCAGATGAAAGGAACAGCTAAGGAACAAGGGTCAACTTGGGAGTAAAGCGACAGGTGGATGGTGAGTGGCCCCTTCCATAGGGAATAAAAGAGGAGCAAAAGGGGAGGGGTGTTTGCAGGAGACAATTAGTTCATTCCTGCATTCTTGCCAAGTATTGTGGCATCTGGAAGATATGGCCTGACCACTCTCCAAGCCTGAAAAAGGTCAGTAATTGTGAACTATCTTGAAAGATTGTGGGAGAGGAAAGATTTTGCTGGAGAAGAATTCACTGTAAATTAAATAAAAGGGGTTCATAGGGATGAGGACTCGGCTTCGTGCTGCTAGGGAAGCCTAGGTTAGAACACACTGCAAATTCCCTGCAGAGAGATGATGTCCACATAGGGTGAGCTGAGATAATGGGCTACCTCATTACTAGGGCTTGCATATGTTTTCATAACGAAGCATTCATGTATGCTCATGCACACACACAAAAACACACTTTGTTCCTCTAGAGATTTTTCCTATCTTCAGTCTTGGGTCTTCATAACACATCAGCTTTGCCTTTCTAGAAATATGTGTCATCCAACTCCCCCCCGCCCACTCCATTGCAGAGATATATTTTATTAGGTTTCACACTATGGCTATAATTACTGGTGGATGTCACAAGATTTTGTAATGTGTTACAACAGTTCCAGTATCTAATACAGTTATTAAGAAATGTGTCACAATTTCAATTGTCTTTGTCTTTTGAAAGTTGCTTCCTCTACCAAGTCTACTGTAGGTTGAAATTACATCAGTTGAGCATATACATGATATATGCTGCATAAACACAGATTTATAAACTTGATCTTAGTGGTGATCTGGCTTATGCACTAGAGCAGGGGTCAGCAACCCGGGGCTCTGGAGCCGCATATGGCTCTTTCATCCCTCTGCTGTGGCTCCCTGTCATCAGTCGGCTCCACAATTGATAGGGCTTTTGGTTGGGATTGGTAGAGGGGAAAAAGGACACTACACTAGGAGAGACTCTATGGTGGGGAAACCGGACTTCCAGTCGGCTCCAGAATTGAATGGGGGACTTCCAATTAGGACCTTTGTGGCTCTTTCAGTGTTTAAGGTTGCTGACCCTTGCATTAGAGAGCGTTTGCTATGTTGGCACTGATTAAAACTTTATTATTAAAGAAACATCATGTTAAAGTACCGAAAAACGCACATAGTGTCTCACATAAGTAGATCAGCAATGACTTTTCTGCGATTCAGGCAGAATCCTTTTCATCCCTGCTTGAATTACATTTTTTTTGTTTATTTATTTATTTAATTTGCATCCCATCTTTAATATTTTTACAAATCACTCAAGGCAGAGGACATATCCAACATCCTCCCTCCTCTTATTTTCCCCACAACAATAACCCTGTGAGATGAATTGAGTTCAGAGAGAGTGGCTGGCCCAAAGTCACCCAAAGCTGGCTTTCATGGCTAAGGTGGGACTAGAACTCACAGACTCCTTGGTTTTATCCCAGTGCCTTAACCACTAGACCAAATTGGCTCTCAATTGGATTGGAACTGGAATCTTCTATACAGAGAATAGAGATATACAGCCATGGTGGCGCAGTGGTTAGAATGCAGTATTGCAGTCTACATCTGCTGACTGCTGGCTGCCAATACTTTGGCACTTCGAGTGTCACCAGTCTCATGGTTGGCTCAGCCTTCCATCCTTCAGAGGTCCATAAAATAAGGACCCAGATTGTTAGGGACAATATGCTGACTCTGGGAAATGGTTAGAGAGGGCTGTAAAGCACTATGAAATGATCTATAAATCTCAGTGTTACTGCTATTGCTATAACTTCCCAATTGCTCAATTCATCTTTGGCAAGCAGATGAGTCCAACTCCAAATAACTGCCAGACATTGTGGTAAGATTATTTGGGCCCTCACTAAACTGTGTAAAGGATTAGCCAATAATTTACAGATTAAAAGAGTTGGAAGGGACCTTGTGGGCCATCTTTAGGGCCCAGCATACCTTACAACAGGGGTCGGCAAACTTAAACACTCTAAGAGCCATTTGGACCCATTTCCCACAGAAAAGAAAACACCGGGAGCCACAAAGGTCCTAACCGGAAGCCCCCTGTTCAATTCTGAAGCTCACCGGAAGTTCCATAGAGCTCCATAGAGTCTCCTCCTAGCGTGGCCTACTTTTTCCTCTACCTGTCATAACTGAAAGCCCTATCAATTGTGGAGACAATGGGAAAACCCTTCCCTTGCCATAGAGTCTTCTCCTGGTGCACTGTGCTTCTCTCCCCCCCCCCACCGGAAACTCCTCTCAAAATTGTGGCACCGACCAGTGATGGAGCCGCAGCAGAGAGAGGAAAGAGCCACTTGTGGCTCCAGAGCCACATTTTGCTGACCCTTGCCCTACACCATTTTTGACAGATGGCAGTCCACTCTCTTCTTGAAAGCTTCCAGTGATGAAGCTCCCACAACTTCCAAAGGCAACTTCTGTTCCATTGGTTGATTGTTCTCACTGTCAGGAAACTTCTCCTTATTTCTAGGTTGAATCTCTCCTTGTTCAGTTTCTATCCATTATCACTTGCCTGGCCTTCAGGTGCTTTGGAAAATAGCTTAACCCCCTCCTCTTTGTGGCAGCCCCTCCAATATTGGGACACTGCTATCATGTCTCCCCTGGTCCTTCTCTTGACTTGACTAGCCAGGCCCAGTTCCTGCAAACATTCATTGTATGTTTTAGCCTCCAGTCCCCCAACCATCTTGGTTGATTTTCTCTGCACTCTTTCTGGAGTCTCAACATATTTTTATAGTGTGGTGACCAAAACTGGATGCAGTATTCTAGGTGTCTTACTAAGGCTTTATAGAGTGATAATTTTTAGTTTTTATCTATGTGTGTGTGTAGCGGGGGGAAGGTGTTCATATTTTTAATATTCCTGAAAAATGTCAATTAAAACCTCAAGTGATTGGGAACATTCTGTCCTAGGGTTCTAATGAACTCCTATTGACTCAGCTATCCAAAGGAGCAGATTGTCTGCCTAAAAACAGAGCTATGATGAAAAAGCTTTGCAAATGCGGTTGTGCGGTGAGACAGCTTGGCTTCACCTTGAGGAGTTGTGTGTTGCAGAGGGGAAGTAATTTTCTTCGCTAAGGTAAAGTCCCTTGCCTCAAGGTGGTGCTTTGCATTCCTTTGATGCCTCGACTAGCCATTTCAACAGATATAAGAGGATTTGCGTGCACTACAGACACCTCTCCCGTCTGTTAGAACCGCAGGAGAAGGCAGTGAGGGCAGGCAAAAATGAAGAAACACAGCTGTTGCGTTTTGCTTTTAGAAGCAAAATGTCTGACCTGCAATTTTTAAGCAGCATTGAGGACAGGAATGTTATTCAAATTAGGCAACAACCATTTCTGATGATAATTAAACATGTTACCAACTGAAAAATGAAAAAAAAAGAAAGAAACCCAAGTAGCTAATAACAAGAAAGGAATGATGTACCATAAAACTAACTGTGGCTTACTGAATAAACCATATTTGTCTGGGTTCAGAGGTATATGTAGGATTGGTGGCTTTTGTCAAAATGATAAAAGCACATGTCAGCTCCAGCCAGCCCAGAAGCCTGGAGCTGCCATTCAAGGGAGAAAACCAGGCCAGCTACCAAGGCTTCACTCCTCCACAAGCAGCTGAGTAAATCTACAAAGCTAGTGATAACTGACTGACAACGATCCATGATTAATTGCCGGGTGGTTTTCATTCTGGGTTACGAGGGGATGGGTGGGCGCACGCACAGGGTGCAGGTTATCCTAATGACTAAGTAAGTATAAAAGGTGGTGGGGAGCACCAGGTGGCAGCTCTGACAATGTATTCATTGCCTTAGTGCTTTGTTGGTCAGTTCGTGCTGGAGGAAGAATACAAACTGCATTTACAAACCGTTTCTGTGTTTGGCTGTTTTCATTAACCCTTCGGAACCTGACAGCACCATCATAACTTTTTTGGAACATACATGTGATGTCAACATGCATACTACTAAGGGAAAGAGGTTGCATTGTGACATGTTGCAATACAATGTAATTTACTCCTAACTCCATCCCAAAGCCTTGATACTATGGCTAGTATTAAAGAAAGCATATTATGGTCTGTTTATGAGAACTAAAAACACAGTTTGTAGCTTGTCTCTAAGCACATTGGCTTTCTTGTGGCCCTGCTTCCTTAGCCAGACATAATGTACCCACAGGGAAGTCCTCATCTAACCTCCTTGTGCACGGCCTGGTTTGACTCCGGGGGGGGGGGACCTCTCAACCTTCCCCTTGCTGGAGCTTTGTCCTAGATTTTGCTTAGCAAGAAACAAGAATAGTGGTGGCGTTGTGGTTAGAGTACAGTACTGCAGACTACTTCTGCTGGCTGCCAGCTGCCTGCAATTTGGTAGTTCAAATCTCACCAGGCTCAAGGTTGACTCAGCCTTCCATCCTTCTGAGGTTGGTAGAATGAGGACCCAGATTGTTGGGGGCAATAGGCTAATTCTGTAAACTGCTTAGAGAGGGTTGTAAAGCACTGTAAAGCAGTATATAAGTCTGCTATTCTCCTTAACTGCAACAACACACACACTGATGAGGACCACAATTTTAGAGGGAACAGGGAGGACAGGCAGTGAGAAAAGCAAAGTAGATTTACTTGTCTCAAAAACCCTTCTGCTGGAGGATATCCTTCCCTTGTGTTCGCTCTTCAAGGTAGATCAGGCTAGAAATCCAGCATCACACCCGTCAATAGTACTTTTATTGTAAAGTGAGAGTAACAGAATCTTTCTTTTTCTGAGTAGAGAAAGATGGCCATGCATGACGAGAAAAGACAGTGGCTGGACAAGTGTCTTTCAGTGTCCTTGGGAATGGAATATTTATATGGACCAAAGTCGTTTTGGAGCTGCATCCCTGATTCTGTATGATCCAGTCTGCCAAGATGCTGAGAAATTAAGCTTGATTTGGCTCCCTTCTTCTTCTCTAGCTAAAGCTATTGGGGACAAAAAAAAAAAACCTAGTGAAGGATGTTGCTACTTAATTAACAAAGTGCTCATTATACAAACAGAGCTTTTATGATTGCTTAAAAGGGAAAATTAAAGGAAAACCAGCCAAGGGAGTCCATCAACTAGCTGAAATTTGAATATACATAAATCTTTGTACATATTAATCTTGCAGCCTACTTCTCTGGAGGCATATATCACCAATTTAGAATCAGCAGATTTTCAGATAGTTGGATGACAACTGGTGTTGTTATTGAATTGTCTGCTTAATATTTTTTAAAAAGCCAGATAATTCCCAAAAGGACATGTATTTGCTCCTTTGGGATATCTGAATAATTCAACTAAGAGGCACAGAGAGAGGAAGTGAACAAATGCATAACATTTCTCAGAGTGCTGCTTGGCTGTAAGTATTAATTAAAAGAGATGATTTGTGACAGTTTGAAATAATATAGAAGCTCTCTGCTTTCCCACTTTCGTTTTATGATAAAGAGCAAAGCTTTATTTAGAATGAAAAAGATAAAAGAAGATCTTAATTTATGAACTTCTAAAAAAAATAAGAAAGATGGTCGTAATGTGATCTCACCATGATTCAATATACAAAAATGTTTTGGAAAGACCATGGGCTCAAATTAAAAACAGAAAATGTTGAATCTGGAAACCAAAATAGCTATGAACCAAACTTTCTTAGAAATGATTTGTTCCTCCAAATACAATGGAATGGAATGGAATGGAATGGAATGCAATGCAATGCAATGCAATGCAATGCAATGCAATGCATGCAGTGCATGCATTGGCATCCTTCAGTCTCAAAAGACTATGGTATCATGCTCTGGAAAGAGGTCAAAGCTGGAGTGCCCTCTCCAGCACAAGGCCTCGGTAGATTAATATGGAGGATAGACTGTTACCCATGTAGCAGATCCCCCCCCTCTCCACATTACTGAAATAGTCCAATGGAATGGCAGAGTTGATACAATTGGTTCCAGCTGCGTCACAGGAGTTACCAGAACGTGGTCGTACACAATTACGAACTGCTTCTGGGACTCCGGCTCTGGATTTTGCCTGGAGGTTGACTCCTGAAGCCTCTTCCAATAGTGGATATAGCCACAAGGCAGTGGAGGTTTGTAATCAGAGTTTCTCTTCTCCTAGAAGATAGTTCTACCTCTTTATCTGCCGTTGGGGCGTAGAGCCCTCTTCCACCTTCAAAACCGTTGACCATCTTCTCCTGTAACTCTGGAAAGGGACCCTTACGAGGTGCTACCAGCCGGGCCAGCGGGACCAAGGTTTTTTACTCCTCCGTCACTCACTCTTTGTCCTGGCTTATGACAGGCAGAGCCTGGCTTCCCAAAGGTTGGGCCCAGGATGGTGGGTTTAATACAATACAATACAATACAATGCAATACAATACAATACAATACAATACAATACAATACAATACAATACAATAGTAATAAAATAAAATAGAAATATTTTTTTCACTTTGCTAGCAAAAAGAGATGAAGCCTTTTTTTAAAAAAATAGGAATCATCATGAGTACTGTACTCCCTCATGTCTGCCCTTCTCAAGTCATATTTCAGAATGGCAACAACATTTAGGCATGATAAATGATGCAAAAAAGATGCTGGGAGGTGAAGAGAGTCCAGCCGGAAAGCAGAACCATTTTATCATCTCTCCTGAAAGATCATTCCACCAAGCAGCTCCTTTACCTGAACTGTATTCTGTTCATGATTTATTTTTGTTATTTTTTTTTTAAATGACCCTTTAAGGACTGGGAGTTGAAAGAGCTTTTTTGCCTCTTCTTTTTCTCTCGTGACATTTAACCTGGATTCATCTGGACATGGACTGCAGTTCTTCCCCAACTATTTGTCTATTTTCAATGACTGAAAAGTCAGAAAAATATGCTTTTAAATCAATTAGCTTTAAATCAACTAGCAATAAAACTATGAGCTTCTTGCTGGCAGACTTGCTAACTAAGCTCTCCTGACCTAGAACCTTAAACCCTATAAGGGCAAGTATCCTCCTTGAAAAACAGTTGGTAACATTTTATTTGTCCTCTTTCCTGGACAAATTAATATCCCTTTGTCCTTTTCTGCTTTGCAGGCTATAAACAGGGTGGAACATTTGAACAGTTTTTCAAGAAAGCTCTAGAAATGTAGGAATAAGAGGGTGGTTTAGGGTGATGGAAGAAAAGTTCTGAGTTCTAATCATGTAAAGGTAAAGATAAAGGTTCCCCTTGCACATATGTGCTAGTCATTCCTGACTCTAGGGGGAGGTGCTTATCTCCATTTCAAAGCCGAAGTGCCAGCACTATCTGAAGACGTCTCCGTGATCCTGTGGTTGGCATGACTAAACGCCAAAGGTGCACAGAAAGCTGTTACCTTCCCACCAGAGGTGGGTTCCTGCCAGTTCTAACCTCTTCTGTAGAAGAGGTTCCACAAATCTACAGTGCCATTTAGAACCGATTCCAGCTCCCTCCACCCCCGCCTGTCCACACATCATCAAGATGAAGAGCGAAAGGAGGAGTTCTGGGAGTTGAAGTCCACAAGTCTTAAAGCTCTCAAGTTTGAACACCCCTGCGGGTTTCTTTTCTAAAGGGTTAGGGGTGCAAGGGTCTTGTAACTTGACAGCTTTAAGACTTGCATGCTTCAATGCCAGATTTCCTGAGCCATCATTTAGGTTGCTAAGCAAGAGCGTTGTTAAGTGAGTTTCACCACATTTTACAAGTTGGTGATGCCCACTCAGTCACATGGCTGGCAAGCCACTCCCACCCAGTCACATGGCTGGCAAGCCACTCCCACAAAGCAGGCCACACCTACAGAAGAGGTTCTAAAAAATGTGAAACCCAACACTGCTTCCCACCAAAGGTGGTTCCTATTTTTCTACTTGCATTTTTATCTGCTTTCGAATGGCTAGGTTGGCAGAAGCTGGGACAAGTAACAGGAGCTCACTCTGTTGTGCGGCACTAGGGATTCGAACCGCTAAACTGCCAACCTTTCTGATAGACAAGTTCAGCATCTTAGTCACAATCATGATCGGGTTGCAAATGAACATGTGAGGCAACTGCTTGAAAAGGAGGACGGTTTTATTCGATAGCTTAATATAAATACAGCTCTTGAAGTTGGCCACAAAATTGGAAAGCTGAGAATAATAATATTTATAGTAACAGTGGGCTTTGATCATGAGGTGTGCAGATGAGTCAGTTGAGCTGTTTTGTCCTGAGGTTGTGTGAAGTCTGGTAGTGTGGAAAATGTCACGTCTCACCTAGTGGGATATGTTGATTTTCTCCAGGTATGGAATTTTGCAAGGAGTCTGGTATGGGGGATTTGAGTGAGGGGTCTGGTATGGGGGATTTGGGAGAAGGATTTGATTTGATTTTTGATTTAAAGTTTATTTATATGCCACCCTTTTCCCTGGGGGGACTCAGGGCGGCTTACAACTTAAAAGGGGGGGGGGAGACAAACTTTTAACATATAAGACAAATACATAATTAAAACACAACATTCATACTATTCGGGCGGGTTGTAGTCTTAACCCCAGGCCTGACGGGATAGCCAGGTTCTGAGGGCTGTGCGGAAGGTCTGGAGGGTGGTGAGGGTACGAATTTCCACGGGGAGATCGTTCCACAGGGTCGGAGCTGCCACCAAGAAGGCTCTCCTCCGCGTAGTTGCCAGTCGACATTGACCGGCAGATGGGACTCGGAGGAGGCCTAACCGGTGAGATCTAATAGGTTGTGTGGAGGTAATTGGCAGTAGGCGGTCTCTCAAGTATCCTGAATACCAGGATCTGGTATTCAGGACGGGGGTGGAGCCTGATGTTGACAAACAGTATTGTGGTTAAGACATTTCTCTATCTTGAGAAAATTTTGCTTCGTGATTTATTTGCCAATATTGGTTGGCTTCCTAGGGTGACGCATTTTGTCAATTTCAGCTTACATCGGATGAAAGGGCTTCATGCAGTTTTTATAACTCTGCATGTGGTTTTGCTAGAAGGTTTAGGGAGGCATTGTTTATCTGTGTCCTCAGGGTCACCTGAGTAGTGCTCCTGGTTCCTGTATTCTGCAACTTTTCCCCCTGCAAATCCATTCCTAATTCTACACCATTCAAAGGGTGTTCATTCCAAATTGTATAGCTAAATATCTGTAGAGATTCTCAGTCATCCAGGTCCAGAAGTGGATTGCTCCTGGTTTGGCCTGGTTCGGGCAAACCGATAGTGACGGTGGCAGAATGTTCCGCCCACCTGCCCGGATGTTTCTGTACATGCACAGAAGCATTGTGTGCAAGAACCAGTAGTTGGATTCAGCCAGTTCGCACCTATTTGGGAGAACCGGTTGTTAACTTTCTAAACAGCCCGGAGAACCGGTTGTTGGAAGAAATCTCCTTTTTATTTTTTCCCACTTTACAGGACTAATCCTATAAGGAAGGCAGGAAAGAAACATTCTGGTGTTGTTTCTAGCCTAATTTTTATTGTCCTGCTTACAGAAACTGCCTCTCGGGTTAACCCTTATTACTTTGTAACAGCTCAGGCGAAGCGCCCATCGACATGAGTGATGTTGTGTTGGCCATGCCCACCCAGTCACATGATCACCGAGCCCTGCCTATCCAGCTGGTCATTAGGGCAGAGAACCGGTTGTTAAATTATTTGAATCCCACCACTGGCAAGAATGTGCGCGAATGCAAGCAAACTGATAGTAAACCAGTTAGGAACCTACCACTGTCCAGGTCATAGTTTATCCCAAAGTTTCTTTTTTCAGGAGGCAACTGCACTTCCTTGTTTTTTCTTTGGTGTTGGAGTAGGAATGGCTTTCCAGAGGAAAAAAGAATGGTGTGGGAGTAGCTACAACTCCCTCTCCCCCAAAAACTGTTTTGTAAAACGTCACCCACTCATTTCTATAAGTGAAGTTACTCTGTTTTGGAGCTGCTCTTAAGGCTTAAGCATTTCCTGTAGATGCTACGAGATAGGAAAAGACCCAAAGGAATCTTTACCTGCACTGGAGGCTGAAGTATTTCCAAGCTAGGTGGGTTCTATGAAATGCCTTCGGCAACATGAAGCCAAGCAGCATAGAAGCAATTTGGCCACTGCTGAGGGAGGAAGATGGAAAGTGCTTTCTCCCACAGAGTTGGCTGGAAGCATTTTGGGGTGATATAAATTGCTTCTTTAAAACAAATTGTATTTTCCTCCTTTCTTCAAGAAAAATAATCCCATCAGCTTCACACTACAAATCTCTTCACGGAGGCAAGCTGCTTTGCGCTGGCCATTAAGTCGCGGCACACAAGTAACCGTGACTTACTGAACAGCCCACCATTTGCAAAGTTCACAAAACATGCGAAGTCATAAAAGCAGGGTTTAAAACACTATTCTAAATCCAAAGCAAATGTTCTGGCTTAGCTCATCCAATTAGAAGTCATTCTGATGAATTTTCATCCAGTCTGTTCCACAAGCCAAGAGATGGTCATTTAAAGCGAAGAAGGTGTCAGGGTTCCAAGTAATAGATCCACAACAAGCAAAACTCCAAGGCAGGTGGATTCCTCAAAGAATAGCTTTATTGGAAATATATATAAAATCAAAGAGAAAAAAATGAGTCCTCCCTTTTTCCTGTCTAACATAACAGGTGGCCTCTTAGCATTCCAAGAATTTTTTGGCATTCATGGATAAGCCTCAGTTTTAAGAACACAACATATATAAATCCTTATACTCGGATTTTTCATGAATTAGTCTAATTTCCATTGAAACTCATCTAAGTGGGTGGATACCTGAAAGCAATGAATTCCATTGCTTATCTATTGGGTAGATCTATTGAGTTATCTATAAGTTTTTTAACTTATCCACTTAAGAGTATTTGCATTCATTTACTTGACCTATCCAAAACTCACCAGCTTCCTCTGAAGTATTTTATAAGAGCTTTTTGAGGTTCATGCTTCGCTAATGTGATCTTTGAAATATTTTGATAGATTGTGGATTTTTTTAAAAAAAAATCTGGGTCTATTGCTGACTTGGCCCTCTCTTGAAGAGATACCATACTTCAGTTAAGAGACACTCTTTTGCCCTTATCTTGGATGAATAGTAAATTCAAGCCATTCATGAACAATGTTTTCTGGATAAGGCAATTCGGCCTCCAGCGTCTTTGAAAAATTTTGCTAGTGATGCAGAGGTGGTATTCAGCCAGTACTGACAGGTTCTGGAGAATTGGTAGTGGAAATTTTGAGTAGTTCAGAGAACCGGCAAATAGGCTGGCCCCACCCCCGATGCCTCTCAGCTGATCTTCTTTTGTTGCCCTGAACAGGAGAACTGAACTGGAAATCAGGTCAGTAGGGTGGGGACGGAATAGGGATTTTGCAGTAACCTTCCCTTGCCACACCCAAAAGCAAAGCCACTCCCACAAAGCAACGCCCACAGAACTGGTAGTAAAATTATTTGAATCCCACCACTGTTAAGTGATGGTGAACAAGTTGAAGGTAGCCCAAATTCAGGGAGGGTGAGTATATTCTACATCAGTCAGACCTCACACTGAGTTCTTTATGTGTCATACTTGAAGAAAGATGCAAATACAAACAACAACAATAAGAATGGTCAGGATAATAAAAACAAACTGCTATGGGGATGGAATTGAATGTTTTTTCCTTAAGAAAGGATGATAAAGGAAGGATATTATTGCACTGTTGAAGTATCCCAAGTGGTATCACTTAGAAAAACAAAACCCTCAAAATCTATTCTCTATTCTCCCAGCATGTAGAACATGGCACAAGGTTTTAAGCATCAGGAAGTCAGATTTCAGTTGGATGTTGGGCAACATTTGAACAATGGATTCAATCATGTAGACAGGTGGTGGCTTTCATCTTCACTGGGTATATCCAACAAGAGGCAAGGCAGCCATCTGTTGGGGATGTTTTCATTTGTATTCCTGCATTAAAGAGAAGGTTGGGAGCAATGGCCTTTCTTGAAATTCTACATTTGCATTGATTGGAACATATTTGCCTTCTGGTTTTCCCCATATTCAAACTGTACAATGCACATCAGAGTTCAAAAATGTATCAGAATATTGTATTTTAAACCATGTCACACTTTTTTTAAAAAAGTATTTTGATGCATAGTTCATTCCTGGCTATTGCAGAATGAAACATGTAAAAAAACCCATGAATTTCATTGACAAAACATTTGAGGTGTATGCATGGGTTTTGATTACGGGTGAGTATAGAAATAAGAAGAATTTATGAATGATGGTGTAAAATGGCTGACTGAAATTGATCTATCCATCCCTACCATCTGGGTGCATTTTTTTTTTTGTGGAATGTGTTGTTGTTGTTAGTCCAAAGTCATGTCCGACTCATCGCGACCCCATGGACAATGTTTCTCCAGGCCTTCCTGTCCTCTACCATTCCCCGGAGTCCATTTAAGCTCAAGTCTACTGCTTCAGTGACTCCATCCAACCACCTCATTTTCTGTCGTCCCCTTCTCTCTTTTTTTGCCTCAATCGTTCCCAGCATTAGGCTCTTCTCCAGTGAATCTTTCCTTCTCATTAGGTGGCCAAAGTATTTGAGTTTCCTCTTCAGGATCTGGCCTTCTAAAGAGCAGTCAGGGTTGATCTCCTCTAGGACTGACCGGTTTGATCGCCTTGCAGTCCTAGGGACTCGCAGGAGTCTTCTCTAGCACCATAGTTCAAAAGCCTCAATTCTTTGGCGCTCAGCCTTTCTTATGCTCCAACGTTCACTTTGTGGGATTACATTGCCCAATATTGAAATTGTTCAGGTTCAGTTGAGCCACTGAAGTTTGTGGCCCAAGAAGATTTTTCCTTTTATTACTATCTATAAGCAATTCAGTTTGAAGGTGTACATACAATAAATGTGCTACCTTCATTCCCCCATCCAGATATTGTGAAGATTTATATACCCTTTCTGTGAATAAGTGTAACATAAATATATGTTACAAAAATATGTTAAATATAAATACCATAAACATATAACCATCCATAAAATAAGAGTGCCAGAAAAAGTAATGAAATAGATATATGTCAACATCAAAAATCCAAAAAGCTGAATAGAAAAGTCCTTCTTGGCTTTAAAATGACAACAGAACTTGTGTTAGCAAAGGATCTTTTAGCCAAAACCTGGAATATTGTAGAGAGATTCTTTTCATTGACTTGTTCCATCTAGTTCAATATTTCATACATTGACTGCAGGATTAAAAGCATACATTCTTTCACTGGGAATTATTGCATGCATGATATTATGCATTCTTCACAGCCTTTCAAATATCAGGGCATTTCTATCAAAAGAAGCCCTATTTTGAAAGAGACAAGAGAAGAGAAGGAGACATCCCACGGACATGTCTTTTAAAGTAATGCAGAAATTGTTAAGGAAAGCAGGCCTCAAGATAGTTCAGCATTTAAAAGTTATGCTACCAGGTCTCATTGGGTCAGATAGTACTTAAGACAATACTGTTGTTTTAAGGCAGGCAAGATCTGTCGCAATTTTCTACCTCCTCATTAACAGAAAAAAGTTTTCTTGTTTTGCATTATTGCAAGTTCTCAATTGCAATATATTCAAGGGCTATCCCGTGTTGAGTCATTGGTAGGAATTTATGTTATTTCTGATATAAGGGCAATGGTAGGTAAATTCTCTCTGTCTGGAATAGACAGGAGTTTGTACATTACCTGTCACAGCAGCCAGTCAGTCTCCCAACCACTAAAGCAGGGGTGTCAAACGCAAAGCTGTGGGGCGGATCCAGCCCACAGGATGCTTAGGTTTGGCCTGTGGGGTTGCCCTGGGAACTGCGAAGGACCGTCCATGCTCAGGCCACCACAGGCACTTTTGACATGAGTGGCGTTGAGATGGCCACACCCAAGTGGGCCACCACCATCCCCCAAGGTCAAATACAACCCTGATGCAGCCCTCAATGAAATTGAGTTTGACACCCCAGCTCTAAAGGGATGAAGGAAAGAATCCCGAGTTCCATCTCCAGAATGTTGACTAGATATTATATAGAAATTGTGAGGCTTTTAAGGAGTGTTTCATTGTGAAAATGGGAATCTTTTAAGGAAAAATACACCCCTATTCTTATACTTTGCAATGATCTCTGAGAATAACCTGGAAGAAGTGATGGGGAAAAAACCACAAAGAAAGCAAGAGTCAGATAAGAGAACTCTGAGCCCAGAGCAAAAATGTAATTTGAGGAAGTATCTCAGACTTGACTCTCCCTAGATCTCTTTAGGGTAAAGGCAGGGTGGGGAGAGGGACACTCAAAGTTGTAGGATTCTGTTATTGTAATCCTATAATAAAAATGCAGTATCTATCACTTTGGTGCTCACATCTGGTCTGTCTTGGAGAGCTGACATCAATCAGGGGCCCCTTCTCTTTTTCATTGTTATTCTCACAGTTCATTACACACCTAACCACTGCAAAATCCAAACAAATCATACAAACTCATTTTGGTGATTGTTTTGCTGCCAAATTTTAGCAGTGCTCAAGTCCTTGGAGCTGCAAATGGGGTGATAGCAGGGCTAGAAATAAGGTGTTTGAGGCAAATGGAGTGCCAGGGGGCTATATATGACCCACAGCCTGGAGATGGTCCAACCAAGGCTTAGATGATGAAATGATCTTGTGCTAGAAAGGCTAGACAGCTTTCAAAGTTATACTTTGATCTAAAATAATCCAAAGATTACAAGCCTGTTTTCACTCACTCAAAATAGCCATTGCCTAGCTTAATTATCAGTGATAACAGAAAGATTATTTTCTTGGAGCTACAGGATACATTACTTGAAACTCGTCCAATACTTCTTAATCTTTTTGTAAAAGCATAGCCATCCCTAAAATGCATAAATATGCCTTAAGCTTTTACAGGCCTTATCCCTGTGTGCAATTTGTGACTATCAAGTGGCATCTAGGACTAGTAACCAATGATTTTCAATTAACATTAAATGGAAAAGCCTTTCATAGCAATTGTTATTTAATAGCCACTTTAGATAAAATTAATGATCACAATGGCATGGCAAAGAGCAAACACAATGGAGAACAGGTTTCCTGCATGTTGGAGAGGCTATTCTAGTAAATAATGTTTTTCTTGCCTGCTAAAATTTTCTAGCCAGTATAAAAATGCATGAATTAAGTCTCCTGGGTACTAATGTTTTGTCATGGAGAAAACTGAACTTAAACTTAAGTGGATCCAATGGTGCCACATTAACTTAATGCATTTCTTGAAAGGAACTGTTTTATTGATTGATTTAAGTGATGAAATTGAACTTGATGGGGTGAAGAAACCCAGGAAACAAGGACAACAATCTAGGGTTGATGAATTACAGTTACATTACCAAGTAATGGGAAATACCATATTTTTCAGAGTATAAGATGCATCTTTTTCCCTCAAAAAAGGGACTGAAAATCTGGGTGCATCTTATACACTGAATACAGCATTTTTTGCCTCCCAAAACCCCGCCCCCTTCACCAAAATAGCCATGCATAGCCTTTAGGAGGCTTTCAGAGTGCTCCTGGGGGCTGAGAAGGGATAAAATGAGCAAAACACAGACCAGCTTTTGCTCAATTCCCCCCCTCCAGGAGCACTGTATAAGCTTCCTAAAGTATATGCATGCCCTTTTTTGAGGAAAAAAAACTAGGCCTATTTTTGTGAAAAATGGGCCAGTTTTTGCTCGTTTTGGGGAGGGAAGCCCCCAGGAGCACTCTACAATCCTCCTAAAGGCTATCCATGCCCTTTTTTTGAAAGAAAAATGGGCCGTTTTTCAGAGGTCTGCAGAGTGCAAAAACTTTTTTTTAAAATTTGCCTCTTCAAAATCTTGGTGCGTCTTATACTCTGAAAAATACAGTAGTTGTAGCATTTGGCCAGAAGAACAGAGAACCAGATTTATCCTCACCTATGATATTCACTGATGACCTTAGACAAGACTCCCTCTCTCTGTCTTACATGCAACATATAGGGAGGTCAAGGGATATCATGTATATCATGCCATGTCATGACATCAAACAAACTATGTGAAGTATGACATTGGCATAAATGACAACTGATGCAAAGTATATATTGTTTATATCATTCACACTGTGATGTCATGATCTCTGAAGTGTTATTGTAACTTTTATCAGACACTTTTGAGCACAGGGTTGATTCTGGAAGGAGAAAATCGGAATGGTAGATGTTGGAAAATCACACAAGCTCTTGAAGCCATATGGAATATAAATGTAATACATTTTTTGTAACTCAAATTAATTTGTAACTCAAAATTCAAAGAAAATAGGAAATGAAGGGAAGGAAAGGGAATGGGAAAAGGGAGTGTGAAATACAAGGGAGAAGAGAAAAAGAAAGAAAAGGGGGTATTGACTTCCAACTCTTGGTAACAGAGTATAAGATAAACACTCCAACCTCAACTTTTTTGCTTTTACACATTAATATATCACTAGCCATTTCTATAACACCAAATCTTTCTAATCAACAAAACCAAGATCAAAGTTTCATTTTTTTTTCTTCACAAACACAAATTCCAGAAGTGATATCCAAATGAGAACATATTTTCTTCTTTAAATAAAGTATTCAATTTAACCATTCCTGCTTTATCTTCCTTACTGTGGAAATAGTATTTATTTCTATTTGCACCTAGTAATCTTTGTGACTCTCACCCTTTTTATTTACAAAATTAATCATGTTCTTTCAAATTCTTTGGCCTTACTGAAGACCTTTTTTCCCCCTTTCTTTCTGCCTTTCTTTCACCATCCTCTTTCCCTCAAAGCACTGAACTTTAAAAAAAAAACCATACAAAGATAAAAACAAACACTTCTTTTAAATCAATATAAATGTAATACATTCTTTTACTTGCTTTCTCTAAGTAACGCTGTTTTAGATCAAAGTATGTTGTAGCACGCAAGCCAGTTGCTTATCTGTAAGTCCATCTCTTTGACACACTTTCTATGACACACTTTTACAATGGGAGAAGGTATGTTTTTTTGTTTCCCTGGACTAGCTTTGAGGGCATTGTTGAATGTTTTGATCCATTTTATTTCTTTTCCTTTCCATTTAAGGATGGGAATGGAAACACGAGATTTGAAGGAGACCCAATCATTCCCTCAGGTCACCCTACAAAAGGCTATTCTTCTATCATACAGTTTTAGCCTCTCTTTCCAGCCCAAACACTTAGTTTAGGAAAGAAAGAGGAAAAAAATCACTCGATGTAGGAGATGGGCAGCATAAAAGTTTAATAAATAAATAATATAAAAATTTGCAAATTATCTACTTTGACGTTAAATTTAAGAATAAAGGTGAAAGTGCTGGACCGTGGACTACAAGAATACACCGCTGATTTCCATAGGTGGCCCAATATATATTTGCCAAGAGAGAAGGAAGGAAGAAGGAGGGAGGGAGGGAGGGAAGGAAGGAAGGAAGGAAGGAGGGAGGGAGGGAGGGAGGAAGGAAGGAAGGAAGGAAGGAAGGAAGGAAGGAAGGAAGGAAGGAAGGAAGGAAGGAAGGGGGAGGAGTGAGGAATAGTCCTCTTTTCAAGCAACTAATTTTTACATCAGACAGAATATTTTACCTTGCCTTGTTCCATCTCTGGCAACAAAAATATAATCATAATAAACTAGTAGGTAACATTTCCTTGCCCCTTCATGATACCGTATACCTGTTGTCTTAGATAATTGCCTCATTCCATCTCCTACCAGCCCTGAGCCTTAGGTCAAAAGCAACATTGAATTGGCCCTGACCTGAGGCGATTTCACAAATAGAAAAAAGATAAACACTCCCAATTCACTCAAGAACAAAACTTTCTCCACAAGGAGGAGCCATATTCTCAGCACTGGGAAAAGCAATTATACCACTCTTATGGGGTATGGAGTTGTGCGATTCCAGTTGCTTGTATTTGCTAAATTGTTTGCATTGTGTCTACAAATAACATTATAGAATGAGACAGGGCTTTCTGTATTTCTTTATATGGAAACTTAATTTTTGGTGGCATTACTTGCTAATGTCTTCATTCTGCAAATTATTCATCCTTGGGGCTTTGAACAGAAAAAAAGAACATTATAATGTTATGCATAGCAGCTTTTGTGACATGATGGCATGTTGGAAAACTGGTGTGACAGTTTGATGAGTTGCCATGGAAACTTCCAGAGTTGAATGCATGGATGCACCGTCAAAATTGCGAGCTACCTGCTTGGGGTGTGTGAAGGAGAAAAAGAGTTGCATCCAATGATCAGCACATTTGATAAAAGATATTAATGATAGGCCATCGTGCTATAAATACTAAGCTGAGGATCCATAAAGTTTGATGCTGAACAAACATGGATAGGATTTTACTGGGAAGTATATTCAAAAGAAGGTACTAAAATGTAGGGGGGGAATTAATTTGTATTACTGAATTCAATGTATTAAAACAAAAGCAATCTAAATACTACTTTGATTCCCTAATGCAAGCATCTCGGCTGGAGGAATTCTTCACTCATCTTGAATGTTTTGAATGATGTCATTTTTATTCTTTTTTTTTTTCATTATCAAAAACACAACCATTTCAAGTCTATGCAGATTCTCCATCATCCAGGTTATGGTTGACCCAAAGGTGCTTTTTCAGGAGGCAACTGGACTTTCTGGTTTTTCCTTGAAGATGTTTCACTTCTCATCCACTGAGTAGCTAAACGTCTTCAAAAAAAAAAAAACCCCCAGTAAGTCAAGTTGCCTCTTTAAAAAGCACCTTTGGGTCAACCATTTCAAGTGTTATCACTTGAGTAGAGAATATAGCTATAGCTAGGAGACAAGATATTAACAGAGTGCCTAAAGTTAATGTTCAGGACCAGGTTTCATTGGATTGATTACCGAATGGGTAAACGGGGGACAAATAAGAGAATGTGTGTGGCGGTATCACCATATAGATGCCATGACCTATATACTTGGGTTGTGATGATGTCACAATATTTACTTTTATTTTTTAAAAGGAACAATATCGCAACCTGATAATGTCACCACACATATCTTCATTTTGGCATCGCTGTGCTTTGCTATGAACTAAAATATGATGTTGGTGGTCCAGAAGAAGCAATGTTAATTAAATGGGAAGCATACCTTAACTTGCTCTTTTCACTAAGCAGAATCGGTAACAGATGATAAGTAAGTAAGTAAGTAAGTAAGTAAGTAAGTAAGTAAGTAAGTAAGTAAATAAATAAATAAATAAATGTAATAAATAAATATAATAAATAAATAAATGTAATAAATAAATAAATATATTGAATAAATATAATGAATAAATATAATGAATAAATGTAATAAATAAATGTAATAAATAAATGTAATAAATAAATATAATAAATAAATGTAATAAATAAATATAATAAATAAATATAATAAATAAATATAATAAATAAATATAATAAATAAATATAATAAATAAATAAATAAATAATAAAAGAAAAAAGGATACTCTTTGGAGTGCATTGGAAGCATAACTAGTTTTCTGCTAATGGATATTATACTTTGACGTTGGCTTTGCAGTTTTTTTAGCTCCAGGGAAATCAGGCGATCCAGGCAGTTCAAATGAGTATGTTTTTTTTTTTTTGTATGTTTCATGTCCCTACAAGAATCTGAACTACTAACAGTCAAAGCAATTTGGTGGTAGATAAGGAATTCACAGAGGGCTGGACTTTGATCTCTTGTGGGCATGAAGGGACTCATGACTGATGATGACGTGTTTGATCTCTCCCTCAGGGTACAGCCTGGTCAGCTCCTACAGCAGCAAATTTCTACACTTACCTTAAAACAGGTCTTCTACTGTAAGGTTTTGCTTCACAATGCATTTTTTTTTCTCAATGGAATGACAGGTTTATAATATGGCCAAGATAATAAGAAAGCCAATTTGGTTTAGTGGTTAAGACACCAGATTAGAAACTATGTAATGAAGAGTTATAATCCCACATCAGGTATGTGAAAGCCTGCTGGGTTGCCTAACTCGTCTCACAAGGTTTTTGCAGGGAAAATAGGAGAAGATATGAGCCTAAGATAGGTTTACCACATTGACTTCTTAATAAAAATAAAGATGGTATTTAAAAAAATCCAAACAAAGAGGTTGAATCCATTCTGAAGCAGAATTAACACTTCTCCATCATGAAATAAGAATGAACTAAGATAAAATTAGTAACTTCTCATGGACCTTTGGTAAAGGTTAATTCTATGCTAATTTCTGTAAACTACCTTAGTTTCAAACTGTTTGTTTCTAGATGCGCCCAGTTGTGTGTCTATTTGGATACCAAAACGATACTGAAATATTATAGACCTTGGTTCATGCATGAGATCCAGTTCATGAACAGTTTGCTTGATTTCTGTTATGTAAAGTGCTTTGCAATCCAATGTCATAAAGAAGTTTCAGAGGAGACATTTTACATTTGCCCTATTAGCTTTCTGTCTGCATAGGGTTGTCTCTTCTGAATTTAAATGGGGAAAGGGTAAGATGTTAGCAGAATTAGAGGGAAAAGGGAGCTTAATATCCTGACAGTAATGTGTGCATTGTGCCTGTTCCCTCCACTGCCATGCTGTTAACTGTGCTTGACTTCCATTTTGAAGAGTAATTACTGGGGCCATGCAGAACTTTCAAGGGGACCGTGTTTGACAAAGCCTCAATCAAAGTGTTCCTTTAAAGAGCCATTCTGGATTGAAGTGTTGTCTCCTTTTGAAGTACCAGATCAGTGGCTGCTCAATGTCAATCTAGAAACTAAATGAACCATTTGCAGATGTGCTGTGCTTGGGCTATTTTCTGGTAGAGCCGAATAAGCAGTTGGATAGACATCTTAACTCAAAGTGTATAATTGAGATACTTTTCCTCTTGAAAGAGATCACTGTTGATGTGGCGCCTCAGAATATAACTCTGTCTGGTGGTTGTGGATTAACTAATTCTAATTGTATGACCCACTATTTCTTTATAACTAACCGATTACTGAGAGCCACGGTGGCACAATGGTTACTGTACAGTACTGCAGGCTACTTCTGCTGACTGCCGGCTGCCTGCAATTTGGCAGTTCAAAGCTCATCACACAATGGGCTAAGTTCCTGTTACTTGCCCTAGCCTTTGCAAACCTAGCCATTCGAAAGCATGAAAATGCAAGTAGATAAATAGGTACCACTTTGGTGAGAAGGTAACAGCATTCCGTGCTTGGCATTTGGTCATGCTGGTCACATGACCATGGAAGTGTCTGGACCATACTGGCTCCCTTGGCTAAGAAATGGAGGTGAGCACTGCCCCCTACAGTTGGAAACAACTAGGCAGGGGAAACCTTTACCTTTAAGAAACTACAGTTGAGGAAATAAATAAAAAATTAACTCCACAAATGGCAAAAGAAATAAGACTACAGGCCTTCTGGAAGGACACAAGTTGATATATGAAAATTGATAATAAAAAATAATAATAATAGCTAGGTTTGATGATTAGTAAGTAGGAATTTAGTAACCCTTTAGATAGCTTGTTTAAATAAATAGTTGATAATGGTAACAAGGTATATTTTTATGTTGGCTGGAGGTGAGGAAGCTGGATATAAGTAATAAATGATTTTGTTACAAATATTAATGATAATAATAATAATGATGAAATGATAAGACTTATAGTTAATGACATGTATGTATGTATGTATGTATGTATGTATGTATGTATGTATGTATGTACTGGCTTAATGTAAGGAATTTGGATATAAATTGCAAACAATGATTTGGGAAAAAAGGTTTAGAAATTTAAATAATTAATTCTTATTTTGAATATGTTATAAAGGTATAATGTTATTGGATATATGAAAGTAGATAACAAAAAAATTAACTACGTTTTATAATTAGTAAGTAGTAAGTTAGTAACTTATAGATGGTTATGTTAAAAAATAATTGATAAGGGCAATAAGGTATACATATATGTTGGTTTGATGAGAAGAAAATAGATATAACAGTAAAGGATTTTTTTGTTAACCAATATTCGTTATAACAATTAACAATGGAATGATAAGGATAAGGGATAAGGGACACAGTTAATGATACATACATGTACCACCATAACAAAAGGAACGTGGACACAAATTGTAAACAGTGATTTGAGGGTAGAAAAGGGCTTAGATATTTTGTCAACTAATTTTTGTTTAGAATATGTTATAAAAGTTTAAGGCTATTGGATGACTCTGTAATAACTAATGAAATGCCATTAGGTGGTTGTGTTTTTTAACTATGGATTAGTCTGGGGAAAAGGACATTAAAACAATTTTAATTAAATGAGAACTATGGTATGTTGAAAGTAAGACTCATCAAGAACTTTGATATTCGATATGAATGTAAATAATGACTCTGGAAGAGATGTACGAAAGCTAATTGTAACCAATTGACACACTTTCTACAAGATGTAATGTAAGATGATTATTTTTGTGTGTGTTGTTTGTTTAGTAAAAATAAAAAAAAATGTTTAAAAAAAGAAAAAAAAAGAAACTACAGTTGATCCAGAACATAAAAGCCAATGTGCTAACAGCATCTTACCTTGGTTAACAAGTGGTTTCTGCATACTATTTATAGTGCTGGTTTTAAACCATAGGACTGTTTATGGTTTGACATCTGCCTGCTTCAACTTGAATTGGACCAGAGGTGGGTTCCTACCGGTTTGGACCGATTTGGCTGAGTAGTAGTAACTCGGCTGCCTACGTCTCTGAACTGGTTCTATAGGCCATAGGCACGGCCATCTTGTTTTTTGCTTCTGCGCATGCACAGAAGCAATTTTTTCACTACTGCGCATGCATCAAGCACGCACGCAAAGCACAGGCATGTTCAAAGCATGTCCCTGAATGAACCGGCAGTAAATGAAGCCAGAACCCACCCCTGAGTTGGACAAATGTATTAGTTCATTCAGGGAAAATCTTCTTGTAGTTCCCCACTTTTGAGAAGTGAAGGGAATTAAATCTAAAAGGAACTGCTTTTCAGAAGCTGCATTAGTACTTTGGAGCAGCTTCTTTTTTTATAAAGTTTTTTTTATTTTTTTCATTTTCATAACAAATAACCACATGCATACTATTACATAACCAACATCATATTATATTGTTAAATGTTTACATCAATTTTTCTTCAACTCTCAAAAACAATTATTGGTTCTTCTGCTCTCCATACACCATATTTGTACCCTATCCTTCACTTTCTTCTTCCTCTCTCCTTCTCCTCCCTACTTCCTTTCTTCCTTCTGTCGCCCTTCTCTTCTCTACTTCCCTTTCCTTTCTCCTTCTCCTTTCTCCCCTTTCCACTCCTTTTTTCTCTCTTCCTCTTCCCTCTCTCCTATCCCTCTCTTCTTCTCTTACCTCTCTCCTCTACTTCACACTCTTCATCTCATGTACTTGGTGTATTTCAGCTTCTGAGTTAGCTCCATTTTATGCTGATGGTATTTATAATTCCTTTTCAATATACATATTTAATTTTAACACATATCTTCCTCCTTTTTTAAAAAAAAAAAGTATACATATATAGTAATTGTATTTTTAACCCACCCACCCCTCAGCCTATTTTTGGCCGAGATGTAGATCTGGTTATGATTCCCAGCTATTCTCATCATTATATTTATACAGTTATGCATCCTTACATGTCCCAAATTTGTAGTCCTGTCTTTATAATCTCAATAATTTCCCATTGTAAGTACATTTCATGTTCCCTCTCCATTTTTCCATATCTTGAGTTAGCTTACCCTTAATGGTCCTTAAATAACGATCCTTACTGTTCAATGTTCATTACAATTCCATTAATCTACTATATAGAATAACAAGTGGTACATATATTTTAACCTATACTTTATTGTCCTTCCATTGACATATTCAATCAGTTAGCAACTCAGTTTCATTATCATGTATAAAAGTGAATCACAAACCTCTACTTTACATTCTCCACATAACAGAGCAGCTTCTTGGAGCAGCTTCTTGACAAAGTTTCAACTGGTGCTTTCTTTGACGGCTTCTGAGAAATGCGCTAAATGCCAACCAGTTTTGGGCAGCACTCTCATCAATTAGTGAGCTCTGTGATCTTTCATTCTTTATTGTTATTCATATAGTTTTATTTGTAGGTGGCGTATTTAAATTATGTATTTACATATTTCATTGGGTTTGTGATCTATATTTGTTTTAAATTGTTCTCTTTAGACTTACCATGGATTTTTATAATCACCATACCATGTCTGCTGCTTGCAGAGTTGCGAAATTATTGCAGGATAAAAATATAATTAATTAATTTGCTAAACTAATCTGCCAAACAAAGGATTGGGAAACGAGAATCTTACATTGTTATTATTTTTTCTTTATCTGATGTTTTTCCCCCCTCTCCCTTTACTCTGTGATATAAATTTTTTCTCTTGGCTTGTTGCAATTCAGATTAAACCATGAACTAAGATCAAGCAAAATAAAACAGAAAAACAAAATCTGAGCACCTGAACATTATTATGCTTCTCCCTGGGACAAAGCCATTGAGGTTGTGGTGAAGGAAACTAAAAAATGCAAAGCTTATTCAGTTAGTATCCGATGTCAAATGGGAATATCTCAAGGGGACATACTCAAAAGCTACAAAACAAAGGAAGGTAGATATTGCCTTTTCTTGTCTGAAGAAAATACCCAAAGGTATTAAAATGCAAAACATGCCTGGAAAGTTTTCTTTGGACCAG